>NW_022437012.1:3312553-3364392 GCF_009761245.1 Sapajus apella | reverse complement strand
TCTCTTTCTTTCTTTCTTTCTTTCTTTCTTTCTTTCTTTCTTTCTTTCTTTCTTTCTTTCTTTCTTTCTTTTTCTTTTCTTTCTTTCTTCTTTGCAACCTTAAGATGCTGAAGATGCATTTTTCTTATTCTTAAGCTGGATATAGAACTCTAGGTCCAAAATAATTTTACTTTCATATGTTGAAGCCTTTATTCTAGTGTATTCTAGCATCCTTCATTGCTGATTGGAAGTCTGGTCCAGTTAGATTCAAACTTCTGTACAGTTACCTGTTTATTTCCCTATGGCCACCCAATATCTCAGGGGTGCTATCCTGGGTGATTTGCTATTTCACCATGGTATGGCAAGGTCTTAGTCTTCTTTTAATTAATTCTGATCAATATTTTTGTTTCTCTCCTGGAATTATGTTTATTGTTACTTTGCTAACTTCCTTCCCTAATTTCACTCTTACTGCTCTCTGAACGTCTCTGAATTAGCTATTGAAACTCTCAGGGTTGTAGGCTGTGAATAAGAACCACAAGAGAGGATTTCCTTTTTTTTTAAGTTCTGGGGTACATGCGCAGAACATGCAGGTTTGTTACACAGGCATGCCATTGTGGTTTGCTGCAGCCATCAACCCATCATCTAGGTTTTAGGCCCCACATGAATTAGGTGTTTGTCCTAATACTCTCCCTCCCCTAGGTTCCCATCCCATGACAGGCCCTGGTGTGTGATGTTCCTCTCCCTGTGTCTATGTGTTCTCATCTTTCAACTCCCACTGATGAGTGAGAACATGCAGTGTTTGGTTTTCTGTTCCTGTGGAGGATCTCCCTTTTTTGGTGAGCAATGGCAGCATCATTTGAAGTGTCTGCTTTCCCAAGGTGTCCATTGTAAGAGGGATGACAATCAAGTCAATGTACAAAATGAGCCTCACTGTTTTATAATCACCCAGCATGCATTATCTTTTTTGCTGTTAATAAAAATTATCTGGCATTTCTCCCCATGCCAGATATAGGTGATGGGGAGGAAGGCAGCAAATCACACTGCCATGTGTGTACCTATGCCACAATCTTGCATATTCGTCACACATACCCCAAAACCTAAAATGCAATAAAAAATAAAAATAAAAATTATTACTGTGAGGTAGATAATGAGAGTTGTCATTAATAGCACTTACTATGCAAAGCCAGAAACTTTATATATATCATTTATTGTGTTTTCTTATGACCTCCATTTTTAGGTGAAGAAACTATGGAATTCAGAAATTACGTAAAGTGCCTAAGATACTAAGCTAGGAAATGGCAGAGCTTAAGTGCAATAGCAGGTCTGTCAACCCCAATGCTGAGCTCTTTCCACTGCAGAATCCTTTTTGGACAAGGATTACTTCCTTTTATTTGTGAGCAAACTAAGCCCTAGCATCGACCAAGGTGATAAACTCAGTGATCTGCTTCCTGGTCCCCAGTCCAGCTGTCGCTCCAAACTTTCTCCTCCTTCCTCTTGTCGGACAAAATCTTTCTAGGCTGCGGTAGTCTCCACAGATGATGCCTTTCTGTCTGTGTGTGTGGCAGGCACATCTCTCATGCATGCTCTTGGATGAGGATACATACTCATCTTCGTGCCTGTCCCTTTTCAGTGCAGCCTCTGGCAGGAAGGTGAGAAATGGGAGCACCAGGGCTGTGCTTGTGCAGGGAGCCCTTGGTGTCCTTGTGTCCTGGCTTTTGCCTTGTTTTTATATTCCCAGGTCCTATTTTAATGTGAGTCGTTCATTTAAGCCTCTGACTCTAGATTTTCTCTTTTGCTACTGAGTTAGAATTTCTTTCTTCCTACTGAAGCCCAGATGGGACAAAGTCTCTTGGGCTTCTCCTCTTTTCTGGAGGGTTGTCCATCCCTTTGGGGCTGTCAAAACTTTAAGCAAGTGGAATGTGGAGGCAGAGCTTTCTCCCACCGAAGACTGTGGTTCAACCAGTCTGATTCCTGAAAAGCGGGGCATAAGATGACAGCCAAGGGGATATATCTGATAAGGGAGGGGACGAAGGTTCAGAAAAAATGATTCCAGAAATATATGAATATATTGTGTGGGTGTGTGCACGCATCAGGGGGACTTGTGGCTTTAATAATTAGAGAACCTGAAGACTAAGGCTGGCAAATAAATGCTGACCAAAGTCCCCAGCTGTGGGAAAGTCATGCCTATATCCAGGGGTAGCCAGTGCCCTGGGAAAGACCCAAGAAATGAGAGCAGGAGGGCCTGGCTGCAGCTGACATTCCTGCAGGGGCGTGCTGGAACCTTAGCCCTTGGGCACAGGTCAACCAAAACGTACTTCAAAACCCAGCTGGTTTGTGAGCTTGAGGCTCTTTATGCACTGTATTGCTTCCCATTGATTCCAGAAGAAAGCGTAGGCAGCCCTCAGATAGATGCTTATTGTGAACACCGGCAGTGTCACAGAAAGGGTGTGAAGCCAGTCAGCACTCTCAAATGTCTGCGAAAGTCCCAGGCAGTGCCTGGCTGGGTGTTGAGTAAGAGTTTGTCGCACACAGAAACTAGTTGTGGTGGGAGATGATATCTGTATAAATACTGAAATATATCTATGTCTTTCTGTGTGATCAGATCATGCGTAAAGGGACTAGGATCAGCTGTAGATGTGTGGTTTTCCCTGATGGACTGTGGATCTATTCTCTTACCTATGACTCATATCCCTGCTCTCTAACTCAGCAAAAGGTCTCAGGCTTCGTTTTTGTTTGAAAGGTTTGCTTAGCTAAGCTGTGGATATTGTTTAAATGCTTACATTATTATGTTATATTCTGATCTGTTTATCATGTTGAGGCATATGGTTTGAGAACCTTCATGGTAGAAGGTTTGAATTTTTAAGAATCAAGAGTTTCTCCATAGGTAATGTGGGCCATGAAATATTTCTGAGTGAGGAAACAGCCTGATGAAAGCCATCCTTGGAAGCCAGCTTCCTACATTTCTTATCCTTGAAAGGCATTCTGATTCCCATGACTGACTTTTGGCCCCTGCCTTGGTTCTGGACATTTGGTCTTGGTTTTTCCTTATTACTGTATTAGTTGCCTAGAGCTGCTGTAACAACCAACCACAAACTGGATAGCTTAAAGCCATAGGAAATTATTCTTTCACAGCTCTGGAGGCTGTAAGTACAAAGTCAAGGTGTCTGCAGGGCCATGTTCCCCCTAAAGGCTCTAGGAATCCTTCTTTGCCTCTTCCTAGTTTCTGGTTGCTGACTGACAATTTTTAACAATCTTTGGCTTGTAGCTGTGTCACCCCAATTTCTGCCTCTGTCTTCACATGTCTGTCTTCATGTATGTTTATGTGTTCATGTGGATTTCTTATAGGGGCACCAGTCACTGTATATAGGGCCCACCCTACCTCAGAATGACTTCATCTTAACTAATTACATCTGTGATGATTCTATTTTTAAATAAGGTCACATACTGAGGTTCTGGGTAGGCATACATTTTGGAGGGACACCATTCAACCCAGTACACTTACATGTCTCTGGACTATGGATCTATTACTTTTTGCAGGGACTCATATCTCTGCTCCCTAACTCAGGTTTTTACAAGAATAAAGTGTTACTGAAGTACATCCCCCAGTCTGAAATCTGGAGGAGTTCAAATTTGAGTAACTGGGTCTGTCCCTGGTATTGCTATAATTAGGTTACCTTTATTCCTTTATGAATCATTAACTTTGAAAACTGCTGGTTCTATCTGTGACAACCAGTGATACATCATCTTTAACCAGTCTTTACCACCATAAAAAAAAAGAAGCTGCTCAAGTCCTACTTTATTGCTCCACGACACAAATGGTGCATCCCTTGCAAACTCAGCCAAGTTTTAGGGTGATAGCTGGGCTGCTTAAAAAGACTTCTACTGCCAGATTTTGGAAAATGTTGCTTTAGAGATTATTATTTTCTGTTTCAGGACAAATCCATGAATTTGGCCTATTCATGTTAGCTATAGTGAGATGATGCATCTCTTGTCCATAAAACTTGAATACCCGGGTGTCATAAGTGATTTTTCTGAAGTTAATTTTTCCCATACTTTGAGTTATCAGTTTCTGACGTGCTGGTGTGCATTTCAGTTGAGGTTTTATTACATTGTGTTGGCAGCACATTATGTTTTTTACACATGGATTTGATTGAGAAATGAAACTGGAATAAGAATGAGGTAGCAGCAGCATCTGCTGCAAGACTCAACTATTGCTGTTGTCAATCAGCCTGATTGATTAAATATGGTGATACACATTTTTATTAAAATGAAATACTTCTTTTGAAAAAGGACCATTATGCCAATAAATTATATGACTTTCCTGAAGAATGTGCCTGAGGAAGTGGTCTGTTGGTGGAGCACAGTAACTATAGATAGCTGCAACAAACAGGAGAGGTCAGATTGGATTTGGCTGATTTTGCAAATGGAAACTGTTTTTTTTAGCATATGAAAGAAATGAACCAGCATTTTGAGAGGCTAAACCCTGTAGGAGAGTTGGAGTTTGACTGAATCCACAAACACTGTCCCTTAATTTCTTGATATCCTGTGGTCTACTTGGTTTTAAGGCATCTGGTATCACCCAGACCTTCTTTGAAATTAAGAGAAAACATCATGATCAACTGAAGTTTCATTTCTTTCATTTTTAACTCAGACTCATTTTAGTTCGTTGCCATTTTACAAATCTGGAAAACTGAAATTCAGAGATGAAAACAGGGATTCTTGAGAATAAGAGTGGATGGATTGTTTCACTGACGTGGATCAGTACCCAGCAAACATTATCCCTGACTGTGAAACTCTGAAATTTTAGGAACTTCAAAGAGGAAGTGGTGAGAAGTTGAGTATTTGATCATTTTGAACCAAAGAGGTAAAACAGAAAATCTGTACTGCTTCTTGGAGGGAAAATCCAGTGAGTTCATTGGTCCTGTTCGATTTTAATTTGGATGATTTTTAGTGTTGTTGTGGTCACTCTGGTCTCCTTGGCTGGGGCTGGGTCCTCTCAGAGTGTTGATGATTCACACTTGCTCAGGTCAGCCAAAATTCCAGGGAGCCTGTTTAATCATTATCTCCACCCACCGAAAAAGATGTCTCCTGTTGGAATCCATGGAGGATGGTAACCCAAAAAAGTGTTGCATTGGTGTAAAACAGAGTTTCAAAAGAGGGCTTTTCAAGCCAGTAACTGGGCAATAGGAAAGGAAAAACATCTTAGAGTAATTCCTTCAACACACAGAATACTTCTACTGCAGGACTTGTGTCAAGACTCGTGTTGTAGGATTGAGATATTTTCAGCTGTATCTAATTTAAGTTTCAGCTTTTCCTTACAGATGGATTGCTCCTGAAACAATCTTTCTCAATGCCCCCCTCATCCCTCTCTTCTAAAGCCTGTTTGTAGATTTGGGGATTGCTAACAGATTTTAAGAAGAGCCAGAAATCTCTGAAATACCATACAGCTGAAAGCCAAAACCAGGAACACTTGAGAACTTGATTTAATTTTTTTTTTTTTTTTTGTCAGGGGGTGGTCTCCAGCTCTCAGCCAGATTTCTTCTCTGAACTCAGTCACGAAGGTTGAAAACTCCATAGTGATTTGCAGGTTTAAAGTTGGAGCTTCCTGTAGTATACAAAGGCTTTCTTTCAGAGCGTGACCTTTTCTTTTTATCAGTTTTCTTCTTGGCATCTTGTCAGTGCCAGACCCATAAACAGGGCCCACTAGATGAACGCCAGGAGCAGAATATTCAGCACATGGCCATTCCGGTTTTCCAGCCAGGAGTCTAGAGTTGTGCTGTCATTGCAGGTCAGGAAAAGGCACAGCATCAGATGTGCAGTATGTACTAGATGTGCAGTATGTACTAGATGGGCAGTATGCAGGTAGACATATGGGCGAAAAGCAAACCAAAGTTCAGGAGTCCTGCAAGGCAAGCAAGTTGGGTCAGACTTCATCAATCCAAACACTTCCGGGACCTGATTTAAGACAAAAAGTCTAGTGGGTAAGAGCATGGGTCAGTTCCACCTCTAATCCAAGTTCTAATTCAGTATGTTTACCTTTGGGCAAATAGCTTAATCTTTCTATGTATTACTTTCTTTATTGGTAAGTGGAGATTACACATTTTACAGAGTTATTGGGAATATGCAATGAAGTAATGCTCTTCTCATCAAAATTCCTACCCTACAAGTAGCCACTATTCTGACTTCTAGCAGCAGAGATTAAATTTGTTTGCTTTGGGTCTGTATGTAAATATAACCATGTACTACATGCTCTTTTATGTCTGGCTTCTTTCTTTCTTTTTTTCTTTTTTCTTTTCATTTTATTTATTTATGTTTTATAGAGTTGAGATTTCTTCATGTTTGTCAAGCTGGTCTCCAACCCCCGACCTCAGGTGATCCACCTGCCTCGGCCTCCCAAAGTGCTGGGATTACAGGCATGAGCCACCATGCCCAGCTATCTGGCTTTTTTCAATCAGCATTTGTTTGTGAGGCTCATTCATACTAAGTCCTGTACATGGGGTTAATTCACTCTCACTTCCTATAGTATTCCATCATGTGACTACATCACTATGTTTATTGTTGGAGGATATTCAGGTTGTTTCCAATTTAGGGATGGTGTGAATAGTGCTTCTGTGGACATTCTTGGGCATGTTTCTTCATGGACCTCTGTAGTTTTTCTCTTGAGCATATCCCTAAGGATGACATTGCTGGGTCAGCTATGGAAGATGCTGTCAAACAGTTTTTCAAAAGTGATGACCAGTTTACTCTTTCAGTAATGTTTGTGATTTCTGGTTGCTCCACATTGTCCCCATCACTTGATGTTGGCCGTGTCATTTTAATCTTTCTAGTATTTCTAGTATACTGCACTGTGGATTTAAATTTGTACATTTTTGGTGAAAAATAGAGTTGGGCATATTTTTTGCTTGGAAATCTGCAACTCAGAAAAGCTAAAGTTCTCTCCAAAGATGTACAACCAGTAGGTAGCTGTAAATGGCAGGTCTTATGACACTTATGCCAACACTGCTTTTGTAAACTGAGGTGTGGGTTTAAGCCATAATGATCAGTGTGGAGGAGGCAATCGTTCCTCACACTCTGTATCACTTATTTGCATCTTGAATGGTACTTTTCCATTCTGGGCCCTGCACTTTAAGAGGGTTGTGGGTGAGCAAGGGGATGTTCACGGGGAATGGTCAGGTCTGCAGTCAGACTACTAAGGTCTGACCATCTGATCACCAACCCCAGAAGTGGGTGGAAGAAGACAAAGGGGGAACAGAAAAATTGTTGTCTAATTTGTGGAGGGCTACTTTCTGAAAGAGGGGACAGGCTAGTTCTGTGGGGTCCATGAGGCAAAATAAAACCTGTAGGAGTGGAGGTTACAGGATGGTCAAGTTTAGCCCTTTGCTGCCATGCTCCTGGTTTGACTTGGTCTGGGGTTGGCCTCGACAATAAAACCAGGGCACAAAATGCTCTCATCTAATTTGCATAGATGTGTTAGGTTCTGTAAATAGCAGTTACCTGAGAATACAAAGGTCACCCACTTCATAATGTTATCCTTCCCAGTAAATATTTAACCTCAAGGATCTCAACTCTCCGAGGTCCTTGAAACCTCTTAAGACGCAGGGCCTAGACCTGAGTCACTCACAAAGGACAGACATAGTTATAACTAGAGGTCTCCACATATTCACTGATGAATTCCTGCAAAATTAGTCCTTGTAAAACAGAATTAATTGGGGCCAGAATAGGCAATCAAACAAGAAGGATAATTTAAGAAAACCTCTTATGCTTGGTGGATTCAAGGTGAGTGAGAGATGCTAATGGCCAGGAACCAAGCCAAGGTTGCACAAGGCTAAGGAAGTTTGAGAGGCCTCTGAGAGGACACAGGAAACAGTTTGATTTCAAAGGAAGGGATGGCTAAGCAATGGCTATTGGAGAGGAGCAGGAAGGGAGATGAGACCTCAAATATTTTAGAGGCAGAAAAGAATCAGGTTCAAACTCAAGAAAGATGAGGTTCCTGAGGAAGAGTGCCACAGGATAAAGGAAATGTGAGCAAAAGGGATTGAGTAAGAGAGTAAGGAACAAAGGATGGGAGTTATTTCAAGTGATCTGAAAATCCGTATGTACATCAAATATTGTCTGTAACTTAATATACAATGTCACACAGAGATGTTTATGCTAATTTTTAAATATGTGCAGATGGTACTCTGATTTATATATCTTAAAAATGTGATACCAGATTCATAGTTGACTTTGTCATGTGTTTTCTCAAACAGTGGATTTTAAAAGTCCAGCTTGCAATGTGTATGCCCAAGAGGAATTTTGTTGTCATGAAAAAGGAGTCTTATAATTGCAACCATTGGTAATCATTAGTCTGGAACATGGTTGTTGCTGTCAATCTACAGAGAACTGGAAATATACAGAATTAAGTAGGGGAAAGATAGGTGAAGTCTGAAAGGGAATTAAGGTGTCTCACTTATTTCTTCCAGGGCTGAAAAGTGTCCAGAGAGCTCATGTGATACCTTCCTGTACTTCTGACTGGGATCAAATCCCATCCATCCAAGGCAGATGACAATCTATCTAGTTCTCTATCATAAATACAAAAATAAATGAAATATCTTTCCTGCTCCCTGAAAAGAGAAATGCAGCTATGTACCTGGATCCTTCATTTTGAAGTTAGTGTCCCTCTCTAGGATGTCTTTACTGAACCTGAGTTTGACCTTTGAGAGACTGTCATGGAGTGGCCTCAGGATTTACATTTTCCTCTCTAGGGGAATCACAAAAATACACTTGATGCTTAAAAGACAGGATGGACAAGAGGCTAGATTCTCACTACAATCTATTTTATTACTGCCCATAACATTATTCCAATACTAGTGGGGAAAATGTAGTAAGGCTATGAAAGGAGCCTAGCTAGAGTCATAACTATGAGTATGACAGTTGCTTTTCCCATCCCCCACCCCAAGCACATGTGCACACACACATATGCACACACACGTACACACACATGCACATACACATACACAAACCTTGCAAACTATGCACTTGTAAAACAAGTCAATCAGTACTCGACTAGGCAAGCAATAAAACAACAACATAAAGACACTTAAAGCTTCCATTTTCTCACTGACAGGACACACATTAACTCAACTTTGCAATAGACGCACTGGTGGGAAGATATTTTTCTATGGGCTGTCAAGAGTTTTGATTTCCTTTTCCCCCATTCTCCCAGCATAGATCTAGAAAAATTTCTGCATGATATCACTATTTCAGCATTAGACGAACAGCTTAGGGTAATGCAGGAAATAGTCTCCATCACTTTCTGGGTGGAAGAAGGAGGTCATTTAACTTTTCTTATCAGCCCATAAATTCTGGGTACAGGAACACTACCATTCCAAAGCATAGCAGATCTGGAAAAAAATTTTCCAAAGGTAATAATCTTTGAGCAGAGTTTTGAAGAATAAAAACTTCCACACCTTCCATCACTGCCTGTGACTATATTACTAGCTCAATTTGTGGTTATTCACTGATTGAATTAATATGGCCAAAAAAGACACACACACACACACACAGACACACACACACGTACATTTAACAGAAAGATAATGCAATGCATATATGAAAATAAAAAGGGAAGCATGAAGGATATTCAAGGTTGGTAGTAGAATTAGTAATGCCTTGTACTGATTAAGCCAAAGAAGGTGAGAAGTTAAATTGGCCTCAGAGGATCCAAAGGCCATATGGGCTTTTGATCCAAAAGGCCATATGGGCTGGATCCAAAAGCTATTTCATGGAATTGAAAAGGGAGAAAGGTCTGTTGTTTGGGAAGAGTGAGAAAGACAGACCAATTGGGGAGATGGTTGCTTGCTAAAGAGCAATATGATGTATTAAAAATAATTTATTAAATACTTAACACGATGCAACAAAAAATGAGATAACTCCTGTCCACAAGGAACTCCTAGTCTGATGTAAGAGATAAATGCAAAAGCACACAAATTAGAACACAGTGGGATAAATGCTGAAATGGGATCGACATAATGTTTTATGAGCTTGTGTAGAATGGCCGCTAACCCCATCTGTCCTTAGGTAAGAAAAGGCTCCTCTAGAAGTCAGTCAAGCAGAGGATGTAAAACAGTTTTTCTGGCAGAGGAAATTGCATGTGCATGAGAGAGTATGATAAGTTCGGATAGAGTTTCTTATGATCACATATTACAGCCAACTGGAGGACTTTAAAAATAACCAATCAACTTCTACTTCTGGCTATGATAAAATAGCTTGCATGAGAATATATTTCCCAGTGAGGACAACTATAAAAGCTATATAAAAATAAAAAAGAAAACTGCTCCTTGAAGGCATTGGAGAACAACCAAAGCAGCCAGGCCTTGAGGGGCCGTGATCCTGAGGAAAAGGCAAGCTCAATATTTTCTGGTGCATTCATTTCTGAGGTATTGGCTGATTCATAAGCAGAATGAGGCCAAGAGATTGAGAGTGAAGCAATGAATCAGAATTTTTGGCAATCTCATGGGCAAAATTTGGATTGTGAGTTTGGAAGATTAGGACCCCAGAGAAAAGAGAACCTCTGAGAAGTGAACTGTCTATTGTGCCTTGCTTTCACCTGAGGTATTTGCCAGTTTCTAAGTTGCATGGACCAACACAAAGAGACTGTAAAGCAGCACAGAACTTTCTGCAATCTCATGGTACTGCAGGGAGAGGTAGAATCATTGGAATTCAGGATACAACAAGAGGATCCCTGTAAAAACTAAGGCCTTCACTTGAGATGTCTAAAGGCTATACCTAAAAATTAAGGGCAGAGCTAATATAGAAGAGCCCTTATAAAAACCAAAACCAAGTTTTCAATCATCTCAGTCATTACTCAGGCAGGTGATTTTTTTTTCCTACTTTAACTGCCAGCCAGAAGAAAATTAAAATTTCTCTGGAGAAAAATAACATCACCGAAATCCACAATTTATTATACATAGTATTCAGCATTTAGTTAAAAATCACTAGACATGCCAGAAAGAGAAGCAAGAGATAGAAGCACACAATAGAAGCAGCTCCACAGGCAATTCAGATATAAAGGTATTGGATACAGTACTTAACTATGATTAATATGTACAAAAAGTAGAAGACAACAGAGAATTTTACCAGAGATCTGAAATCTATAAATAAGAATTAAATGGAATTTCCACAACTGAGAACTACAGCAATGGAAATAGATAATAGATGAATTTGACAGAAAAAGAGACATACCAGGAGAAATTATTAGAGAACTTAAGTGTAGGCCAGTTGAAAATGTCACAATGAAGCACAAAGGGAAAAAAGTTTGGAAACCACCACAAAAGGACATAAGAGACACATGGGACTTGGTGAAAAGTTTTAACAGATCTCTAAGTGTAAATTATGAAAGAGAAGAGCAGATAACACAGAAGCAGCATTCTCAGAGATACTCTCTGAGATTTTTCCAAAATTGATGAAAATTATCCAGCCACAAATTCAGTAAACACTGTAAACATCAAGGAGAATGAATAGACATAAAACCATATGAGGAATGCCCTAGTCAAATGACTTAAAATCAACGACAAGAGAAAATCTTAAAAGAGATCCTATTAAAAAGTTACATTAAACTTAAAGAAGCAGCAATAAGACTGACAGTTAACTTTTCAACAGAAATACTGGAGCCAAATGGACAATTGGCCGAGATATTTAACATGTAGAAAGAAAATATCTCCCATTCTAGAGTTTTATACCCACCAAAATATCCTTCATATATGAAGGCTAAATGAAGGCATTTTTAGACAAAAGTTTTGTTTTTTGTTTTGCTACCAGCTGATACACTAAAGTAAAAACTAAAAGAAGTTCTTTAGCCAGTAAAAAAGATCTCAGATAGAAGGGCAAAAATGTCAGAGGAAATGAAGGCAGTACAAAAGGTATATATATATTATATAAATTAAATGAATATACACTGAGATATCATTAAAATAAGGAAAAATACTAAATGAATATTTACTATGTATTTTAATAACCACCAAATAATGTCTTTGGGGTTTAAAAGTATGTAGAACTTAAAATGCTTGAAAATTATAGCATGAAAGGAGAAACAAAAATAACAGTGTTAAAGCAGTTTAAAATTGTCGCATTATCAAGAAATAGTAAAAGTACCAATCTATAGTAGATTAATAAATAAAAAATAGTCAATACACTTCCATTAAAAATCCATGAGTTTTAATAAATAGACAAGCTGATTCTAAAATGTATATAACATTCTATGAGGGTAAGAATAAGTAAGACAATCTGTAATAAGGACAAAGCTGGAAGACTTACATTGTATTAAAACTTATTATAAAGCTATAGTAACTATGTTAGGTGGTATTGGTACAAGGATAGACAAATTACTGAACAGAATAAAGAATTTATAAACAGATTTATACATACATTATCACTTGACTTGTGAAAAAGAAAGAATTGTTTTATCAATAATTGGTTCTATAATAATTAAATATCCATCTGGAGGAAAAATTAATTACCTTATATCATACACAAAAATTATTTTCATGTAGATTGTAGGTCTAAATATGAAATATGGATAATAAATAGAAAGTAATGTGACAGAATATTACCTTGTATAGCAAATATTTTAAAAATAGAATATAAAACCATAAAAAAAGTTTGATGGCTAGACATAGTGTGGCTTACGTCTGTAATCCCAGTACTTTGGGAGGCCAAGGTGGGAGATCACAAGGTCAGGAGTTGGAGACCAGCCTGACCAACATGGTGAAACCTAAAAAAAATACAAAAATTAGCCAGGTGCAGTAGTGGGCACCTGTAATCCCATCTACTTGGGATACTGAGGCAGGAGAATCGCTTGAACCTGAGGGGTGGAGGATGCAGTAAGCCAAGATCATGCTACTGCACTCTAGCTTGGGAGACAGAGCAAGACTCTGTCTCAAAATAAATAAATAAATAAAATAAAAAATAAAAAATGAATTAGACCCCATTAAAATCATTACAATTAAGAACTAAAAATTATGAGGAAGATGCTCACTGAGGCCAAGGAAACAATTCATAAACAAAATGAGAATTTGAAAAAAGAGATAGAAATATTTTTAAAAGTACCACACAGAAATCATGGAGCTAAAGAATACAATAACTATGGGAGGCTGAGGCTGAGGTGGGTGGATCACACGGTCAGAAGTTTGAGACCAGGCTGAACAACATGGAGAAACTCTGTCTCTACTAAAAATACAAAAGTTAGCCGAGTGTGGTGGTAGGTGCCTGTAATCCCAGCTACTCAGGAGGTTGAGGCAGGAGAATTGCTTCAACCTGGGAGACGGAAGTTGCAGTGATCCGAGATCACACCATTGCACTTCGGCCTGGATGACAGAGCAAGACTCTATCTCAAAAACAAACAGGCAAACAAAAATACAATAACTAAACTGAAAACTCACTATTGGGGTTTGAGAGCAGACTAGATTACATAGAAGAAAGGATCAGTGAACTGAAAGACAGGTCATTAGAAATGATCTAGTCAAAAGAGCAAAAAGAGAAATACAAGAATAAAAAATGAAGAAAATTTAAGGGACTTATAGAACACCATCAAATGTACCAATATATATGTTATGGGATCAAGAAGACGAAGAAAGTTAGAAAGTGCAAAAACCCTTATTCAAAGAAATAATGGCTATAAACATCCCAAATCTGGGGAAGGAAATGGACAACCAGATCAAAGAAGGCATAAGGACACCAAATAAGTTGAATCCAAAGAAATCCACACCTAGACAAATTATAAGCAAATTGTCAAAGGTCAAAAGCAAAGATAGAATTTTGAAAGCAAGAAAAAAAGCCACTGGTCATGTAAGGGAAACTCCATAAGATTATCAGATTTTTCAGCAGAAACCCTGCAGGCCAGAAGAGAAGGGAAATAATATATTCAAAGTGCTGAAAGAAAAAAAAAATCCTGCCAATCAGAAATACTACACTCAGTAAAACTCTCATTCAGACATGAAGGAGAAATCATTTTTTCAATGAGGCAAAACCCAGGGAGCTCATCACTAGACCTGTCTTGCAAGAGATGCTAAAAAGAGTTTTTCAACTTGAAATGAAATGATGCTACCTGGCAACATAATAGCATAAAAAGGTTTGGAACTTATGTAACTCAGTGATAAAGGTAAATGTAAAGACAAATACAGAATACTGTATTACCAAAGTAGTAGTATGTAAATCACTTTCAATTCTAGTGTCCAAGTTAAAAGGCAAAATTATTAAGTATAACTATAACTAAAAAATATGTTGAAAGACATGCAATATGACTACATGTAAATTGTGACAAGAGTAGCCTAAGGTGTATGTATGGAGGGAAAAAGTTAAAATGTAGAGCTTTTTTTGTGTATGTGTAATTGAACTTAAGTGATTATCATCTTAAAAGAGACCATTATAACTACAACATATTTCATGTAAACCTCAAGGTTATCATACCAAAAACTACCTGTAGAAGTTACATTTTTAAAAAAGCAATCAAAACATATCAATAAAACACAAAGGAAGATAGCAAAAGAGAAAGAGACAATAAAAACTGTAAGACTAACAGAAAACAATTAGAAGTGGCAATAGTATATTATATTCTACTAATAATTACCAGTAAATTAATTAAACACACAAATCAAAAGACAGAGACTGGCTAAGACAGAGAGTGGCTAAATAATTACAGATAAATTAATTAAACTCTCCAATCAGAAGACAGAGAGTGGCTAAGATAAATAAAATAAGACCCAACTATGTACTGTCTACAGGAAACTCATTTTAGATTTCTGGATACACATAGTCTGAGAGTAAAATAGTGGAAAAAGATATTCCGTGAAAACCAAAAGAGAACAGGGGTGGCTATGTTCACATGAGACAAAATAGACTTCAAATAAAAAATTGTCACAGGTGACAAAGAAGAACATTATATAATGATAAAAGAGTCAATTCACTAGGAATATACAATTATGAATATACATGCACCCAACATCAGAGTGCCTAAATATATAAAGCAAACATTGACAGAACTGAAGAGAGAAACAGATAGCAATACAATAATAGTAGGAGACTTAAATATCACTTTCAATTACCGACAGAAGATCCATACAGAAGATCAATAACGAAGCAGAGAACATGGACAACACTTTATGCCAAGTAGACCTAATAGATATATACAGACTGTTTCACCCAACAGCAGCAGAATACACATTCTTCTCAAGCACACAAAGATCTTTCCTCAGGACAGATAACATTTTAGGTCATAAAACAAGTCTTAACAAACTTAAGAAAAAACTGGAATTATATACCAAGTATCTTTTCTGACTATGATGGAATAAAACTAGAATCAAAAACATAAAGAAAATAGTAAAATCCACAAATGTGAAAATTAAACAACACTCTTGAACAACCATTGGGCCAAAATAGAAATAAAGAAGAAAATGGGAAAACATATTGCGGCAAATGGAAATAAAAACACAACATATCAAAACTTATGTGATGCAGAAAAACCAGTAGTAACAGGGAAGTTAATACTGATAAATGTCTACGTTAACCAAAGAAAGATCTCAGTTAGAAAACCTAATTTTATATCTCAAGGAGATAGAAACAACAACAACAACAACAAACAAACTAAGCCCAAAGTTGGCAGAAGAAAGAAATGATAAAGATTGGAGCAGAAATAAACAAAACAGAAAATAGAAATACAGTAGCAAAAAATCAATAAAATTGAGTTTTTTTTGAAAAGATAAAATTTCAAACTCCTGCTTGACAAAAAAAAAAAGATCAAAGACTCAAATACAATTAGAAATAAAGTAAGAGACATTGAAACTGATACCATAGGAATAAAAAGGAACATTGAGACACCTATGATGAACAATAACATACCATCAAACAGAATAACTTAGAAGAAATGGATAATTCCTAGAAATACACAACCCACAAATACTGAATTATGAAAAAGTAGAAAGTCTGAACAGATCTATGACTAGTAGGGAGATTGAATCAGTAATCAAAAACCTCCCGAAAAGGAAAAGCTCAGGACCAAATGGCTTCACTGATGGATTCTACCAAACATTTAAAGAATTAATGCCAGTTCTTCTCAAAGTCTTCCAAAAAATGAAGAGGAGGAAACAATTCCAAACTCATCATATGAGGACAGCATTACTCTGATACCAAAGCCACACAAAGATACCACAAGAAAAGAAAATTACAGGCCAATATCCCTCATGACAATAGATGCAACAAAATACTAGCAAACTGAATTAAACATTAAAAGGATCATACGTCATAACCAAGTGGGGTTCATTCTTAGGATGCAAGGATATAAAATCAATTTATGTGATACAGCACATTAACAGAATATAGGATATAAATCACATGATTGTCTCAATTGATGCAGAAAAACCATTTGACAAAATTCAACACCCCTTCATGATAAAAACTCACAGCAAACTAGGAATAGAAGTAAAATATCTCAGTATGACAAAGACAGTCTATAAAAAGCCCACAGCTAACATTGCGCTCAATGGTAAAAAACTAAAAGCTTTTCCTCTAAGATTAGGAACAAGGCAAGGATGCCTACTCTCATCTTTTCTCTTTCTTTTTTTCTCTCTTTCTTTCTTTCTTTCTTTCTTTCTTTCTTTCTTTCTTTCTTTCTTTCTTTCTTTCTTTCTTTCTTTCTTTCTTTCTCTTTCTTTCCCTCCCTCCCTCTCTTTCTTTCTTTCTTGCTTTCTTCTTTCTCTCTCTCTCTCTTTTTTCCCTCCCTCCCTTCCTCCCTCCCTCCCTCCCTCCCTTCCTTCCTTCTTTCCTTCTTTCTGTCTTTCTTTCTTTCTTTGATGGAGCCTTGCTCTGTTGCCCAGGTTGGAATGCAGTGACATGATCCCGGCTCACTGCAACCTCTACCTTCTGGGTTCAAGCAATTCTCCTGCCCCAGCTTCCTGACTAGCTGGGATTACAGGTGTATGCTGTCACTCCTGGCTAATTTGTGTATTTTAGTAGAGACGGGGTTTCGCTGTGTTGCCCGGGCTGGTCTCGAACTCCTGAGCTCAGGGAATTCGCCTACCTTGGCCTCCCAAAGTGCTATGATTACAGGTGTGAGCCACCACACCCAGCCTCACCTTTCCTATTGTTGGGGCCAAGGTAAATTTTCTCTTCATAATTAGGTGGTTCACTAAAAAATCAACTGATAAAGGCAGATTAACTGGAGAAAAGGCATACAAATTTATTAACTTGCATGTGGTAGAGCATCACAGCATAATTACCCCAATTACCCAGTGGGTTTCAGAAGCTTATATGCCATCTTGAGGTTACAGAAGAAATGGGGGTTGGATCTTGGCAAAACAGTTTATGGGAGGGGGAGAGGAGAAGCCCTAGATAACAAAGGTGGTCCTGCTATGTAAATAGAACCTCACAGGTTGCAGCCCTCAAAGAGAATGAATAGTGAATGTTTTCTTCGGATCTTTTTTTTTTTTTCTTCCACATGTGTGTGGAGACAAAGTCTTGCTCTGTTGACCAGACTGCATTTCAGTGGCACAAGCATGATGCTTTGCAGCCTCAAACTCATGGGCCCAAGCAATCCTCCAGCTTCAGCCTCAGCCTCTCAAATAACTTGGAATACAGGTACATACCACCACACCTGGCTTTTTTTTTTTTTGAGACAGGGTCTCAAAAAATCAGATTGCCCATGCTGATCTTGAACTCCTGAACTCCAGTGATCCTCCTGCTGTGGCCTCCCAAAGTGCTTGGATTAGAGACATGAACCACCACACCTGGACTTTCAGACCTTTAAAGGTATCATACTCTCTGTAATCTTTAATAGATAGAATGAGGGAGGGCCTCAGAAAAAGCCTGGTGACATCAATGCAGATTTCCTACAGCAGCAAATTTCCCCTCCAAAGACAGCTTTGCAGGGCCACCTCTGTTTGCAGACATGCTGAACAGCCAACTCAAAATATGTCAAAGAAGTATATTTTGCACTCATTAACATAGCATTGGAATTCCTATCCAGAGAAATTAGGCCAACAAACAAACAAAAGGGCATGAAAATCACAAAGAAAGAAGTAAAATTGCTCCTATTTGCAGATGACATGATCTTACATATAGAAAACCCTAAAGACATCATTAAAATTTTTCATTGGAACTAATAAACATATTCAATAAATTTTCAGGATACAAAATTAACATACAAATATTGCTTGTACACACCTTAGCAATGAACTATATGAAATGGAAATTAGGAAAACATTCCCATTTATAACAGCACCAAAAAAAAATACAATACCTAGAAATAAACTTAACTAAGGAAGTAAAAATCTTATATACAGAAAACTGCAAAACGTTGTTGAAAGAAATTAAACAAGACATAAGCAAATGGAAAGTCATATCTGTGTTTGTGGATAGGAAAAATGTGCTTACTTTTCAAGACAATCTACAGATTAAGTGCAATCCCTATGAAAATTTCAATAGTATTTTTTACTGAAATAGAAAAACAAAATTCTATGCAGCTATAAAAAAAGAATGAGAACACATCTTTTGGGGGAACTGGAGGCTGTTATCCTTAGCAAACTAAGGCAGGAACAGAAAACCAGATACCACATGTTGTCACTTATAAGCAGGAGCTAAATGATAAGAACTTATGAACACAAAGAATAAAAACAACAGACACTGAGATCTACTTGCGGGTGGAGGTTGGGAGGAGGGAGAGAAGCAGAAAAGATAATTATTGGGTGCTATGCTTAATACCTGGATGATGAAATAATCTTACAAAAAAAAAAAACCCATGATGCGTGTTTACCTATGTACTAAACCATCACACGTACCCTGAACCTAAAAGTTAAAAAAAGAAAAAAATTCTGAAAATAATATGGTACCACAAAAGACCGTAACTAGCCAAATAAATCCTGAGAAAGAATGACAAGGCAGTCATCACATTTTCTGACATCAAAATATATGATGAAGCTATAATAATTAAAACAGACTTGGCATGGATGGATATATAGACAAATGGAACAGAATAGAAAGCCCAGAAAAAAAAAACTATGCATATATGTTCAATTGATCTTTAATAAGGGTGCCACAAATACACAGTTGGAAAATCAACAAATGGTGATGAAAACACTGGATATTAACATGTAAAAGAGTAAAATGGGCCCTTTATCTGACACCGTACATGAAAATCAACTCAGAGTGCTTTAAATGATTGATTTGTAAGACATAAACCTATAAAACTCCCAGAAGAAGACTTTGGGGGAAAATGCCATGAAAATAGTGTTGGCAATGATTTATGGATATGACACCAAAAGCAGAGGCAACAATAACAAAATAAACAAGTGGGACTACAGCCAACTAATAAGCTTCTGCACAGCAAAGAAAACAATCAAGAATGAAAAGGCAAGATATAGAATAGTAGAAAATTGATACGGTTTGGCCGTTTCCCCACACAAATCTCACCTTGAATTGTAACTTCCACAATTTCCATGTTCCATGGGAGTAACCCGGTGGAAGGTGGTTGAATTATCGGGTTGGGTCTTTCTTGCACTGTTCTTGTGAAAGTGAATAAGGCTCACAAGATCTGATGGTTTTATAAAGGGGAGTTTCCCTACACAAGTTCTCTTTCCTTTTCTGCTGCCATGTGAGATGTGCCTTTCACCTTCCGCCATGATCGTGAGACCTCCCCAGCCACATGGAACTGTGAGTCCTATAAATCTCTTTATTTTGTAAGTTGCCCAGTCTTGGATATGTCTTTACCAGCAACATGAAAACTGACGAATACAGTAAACTGGTACTAGTAGATTGGGGTGTTGCTGCAAAGATACTCGAAAATGTAGAAGCAACCTTGTAACTGGGTAACAGACAGAGGTTGGAACAGTTTGGAGGGCTCAGAATAAGACAGGAAAACGTGGGAAATTTGGAACTTCCTAGAGATTTGTTGAATGGCTTTGACAAAAATGCTAATAGTGATGTGAACAACAAGGCTCAGGGTGAAGTGATATCAGATGGAGATGAGAAACTTGTTGGGAACTGGAGCAAAGGTGACTCTTGTTATATTTCAACAAAAAGACTGGTGGCACTTTGCCCGTGCCCTAGAGATTTGTGAAATTTTGAACTTGGGAGAGATGATTTAAAGCATCTGGTGGAAGAGATTTCTAAGCAGTAAATCATTCAGAAATGAGTTGGATGTGGTCAAAGGCATTCATTTTTAAAAAGGAAACAAAGCATAAAACTTAGGAAAATTTGCAGGCTGACAATATGATAGAAAAGAAAATCCCATTTTCTGAGGAGAAATTCAAGCTAGCTGTAGAAATTTGCATAAGTAACAAGGAGCCGAATGTTAATCACCAAGACAGTGGGGAAAATGTCTCCCAAGCATGTTAGACATCTTTGTGGCTGTCCCTCCCATGATAGGCTTAAAGGCCTAGGAGGAAAAAGTGGTTTGTGGGCCGGGCCCAGGGTCTCCATGCTGTGTGCAACCTACAGACTTGGTGCCCTGTGTCCCAACTGCTCCAGCTGTGGCTGAAAGAGGTCAATGTAGAGCTTAGGCTGTGGCTTCAGAGAGTGCAAACCTCAAGTCTTGGCAGCTTCCACATGCTGTTGAGCCTGTGAGTACACAGAAATCAAGAATTGAGTTTGGGGAACCTCTGCTTAGATTTCAGATGTGTGGAAACACCTAAATATCCAGGCAGAAGTTTACCGTAGGGGCAGGGTCCTCAAGGAGAACCTCTGCCAGGGCAATGCAGAAGGGAAATGTGGGGTGGGAGCTCCCACACAAAGTTCCTAGTGGGCCATCGTCTAGTGGAGCTGTGAGAAGAGGGCCACCATCCTCCAGATTCCAGAATGGTGGACCCATTGACAGCTTGCACTGTGTGCCTGGAAATGCCACAGACACTCAATGCCAGCCCATGAAGGCAGCTGGGAGGGAGGCTATACCTGCAAAGCCACAGGGATGAAGCTGCCCCAGACCATAGGAACCCAACTATTGCATCAGAGTGACTTGAAAGTCAGACATGGAGTCAAAGGAGAACACTTCGGGGCTTTAATATTTGACTGCCCCACTGGATTTCAGACTTGCATGGGGCCTGTAGTCACTTTGTTTTGGTCAATTTCTCCCATTTAGAACAGCTGTATGTGCCCAATGCCTGTATCCCAAGTGTATCTGGGAAGTAACTAACTTGCTTTTGATTTTACATGCTCATAGGCAGAAGGAACTTTCCTTGTCTTGAATGAGACTTAGGACTGTGGATTTTTGAGTTAATGCTGAAATGAGTTGAGTCTTTTGGGGGACTGTTGGGAAGGAATGATTGTTTTTGAAATGTGAAAAAATGAGATTTGGGAAGGAACAGGGGCAGAATAATATGGTTTGGCTCTGTGTCCCCACCCAAATCTTATCTTGTATCTCCCATAATTCCCACATTTTATGAGAGGGACCCTGTGGGAGATGACTGAATCATGGGGGCAGGGTTTTCTTGTGCTTTTCTTGTGATAGTGAATGGGTCTCATGAGATCTGATGATTTTAAAAATGGGAATTTTTTTGTGCAAGCTCTCTCTCTCTCTCTCTCTCTCTCTCTCTCTCTCTCCCTCTGCCTGCTGCCATCCACCTTGCTCATTCTTGCCTTGTGCCGTGATTGTGAGGCCTCCCCAGCTACGTGGAACTGTAAGTCCAGTAAACTTTTTTCTTTGGTAAGTTGCCCAGTCTTGGGTATGTCTTTGTCAGCAGCATGAAAATGGGCTAATACAGAAAATATTTGTAAACAAAATATCTGATAAAGGGTTAACCTCCAAAATAGAAAAGGAACTCCTAAACCTCAGTAGTAACCTGATCAAAAGACCAAGTAACCTGATTAAAAAATAGCTGAAGGACTCGAATAGACATTTCTCCAAAGAAGACATACAAGTGACCAACCCGTATATGAAAAAGTGCTCAAAATAACTAATCATCAGAGAAATGCAAGTCAAAACCACAGTGAGGTATCAGCTCACACCTTTCAGGATGGTTATCAAAAAAACCAAAAGACCGCAAGTGTTAGCAAGGATGTGAAAAAATTGGAACATTTTCACCCTGTTGGTGGGAATGCAAAATAGTGCAACCACCGTGGAAAACAGTGCGAAGGTTCTTAAAAAAAAAAAAATAGAACTACCATATAATTTAGCAATTCTAATTCTGGGTATTTATCAAAAGAATTGAAACAAGGATCTCAAAGTGATATTGACATCCCAATGTTCACTATAGCACTTTTTACAATAGCTAAGATGTGGAAACAACCTAAATGTTCATGGATAGATGAATAAAGGAAATGTGTTATATACATTGGATATGATACTATTCAGCCTTCAAAATGAAGTTGTTGTGTATTGAGCAATATGTGACAACATAGTTTAACCTTGATGACATTATGCTTAGTGAAAGAAGCCAGTAACAGAAAGACAAATGTTGCATGATTCTACTTATATGAGATATTCAAAATAGTCAAATTCATAGAATGATGACAGCCAGGATCTAGGGGAGGAGGAAATGGAGAGTTACTTATCAATGGGCATAAAGTTTTACTTAAGCAAGATGAATAGGCTCTGGAGAGCTGCTGTATAACATTGGATCTATAGTTAACATTAAGGCAATGTATACTTTCCATTTGTTAAGGGGGTACATCTCATGTTCTGTTCTTACCACAATAAAATATAGTGAAAAACAAAAACAAATAGCCCTAAAAGACACCAAAGAGTGAACAGAAAAGCCACAGGATGAGAGAACATATTTGCAATACATATATCCAACAAAGGACTTTCACACAGAATATACAAAGATCTCCTACAGGTCAATATACAAAAACAGATCAGTTTGCAAAAGAGGGAATGGTTCAAATGGCCAATAAATATATAACAAGATCCTCAAGTTTATTAGTTATGAAGAAAATTATAACAACAGTGACATAGGAACACAGCCATCAGAATGGTTAAAATTATAAAGAAACCCAAAAGATCAATTTTTGGAAGTTGTGGAGCAGATGGAACTTTTACACATTGTTGATGGGAGTGTTAGTACAACATTTTGGAAGACTGGCATTATCTAGTAACAATGAGCAATTATATATCTTATGATTCAGCAATTTTATTCCTAGGTATACATATTCAAGCATGTGGGCAAAATATTCACTATATTTAGGAATAAATTAAAATTATTAAATTATTAAAATTATATTATAATATATCATTTATCATACCGCTATTGTAATATTGTCATTATATTACATATTATTAAATTATTATAAATATGATCAAATTCAATTATTTTGATAAATACCCATAATTGGGATTGCTGAATTATATGATAGTTTTATTTTTTTTTTTTTAAGAAACTTCACACTGTTTTCCATAGTGGCTGTACTATTTTGCATTTATTCAAATTATCCATTCATTAGATATTAAGAATATTTAGCTGGGCTTGGTGGCTCACACCTGTAATCCCAGCACTTTGGGAGGTGGAGGAAGGAGAATTCCCTGAGCCCAGGAGGTTGAGGTTGCAGTGAGTTGTGATTACACCATTGCCAGCCTCAGTGACCAAGTAAGACTCTGTCTCAATAAAAAAGAAAAACAAAAGAATGTTTGTAGCAGTAGTATTCATAATATTCCTAAATGGAATATTCTTCAAATGTTCACAAATAATACAATGGATACATACATTGTAATACATTCACCCAGTAGAATCCTATATAGCAATGGGAAAGAACAAGTTACTATTAAGCACAAAAACATGAATGGATCTCACAAATTACTGAGCTGAAGAAGTCAGATACCAAAGAATACATACTATGTGGCTCCATCTTTTATATGTTGTTCAAAAACATGCCAAATTTACCCATTAGTAATAGAAGAACAGTGGTCACCTGGAGTTGAGGAGTGGGTGGGTAATGACTTGGAGGGAGCACTGAGGAGATTTCTGGGATGCTAGCATACTCCGTGTCCAGATATGGTGGTAACACAGACATGTTCACTTTGGGGTTGGCCAGCCTGAGCTTGAATCTTGGCTCACGGGGGATATGACCCCAGCTTAGTTAACCTCTCCAAGTCTCAGTTTCTTTATTTGCAAAGTTCAGATAATGAAACCCAGAAAGATTAATGACATGACACAGGTAAATCTCCTAGCCCAGGCCCCAAATGAGCTAATTTCTTTCACTCACTTTGTGGATATAAATGCACTGCCTGACCTAGTTAAACAAGATACCATCCCTTGTCCCCTCTTCATCCTCTACCATCTGCATAAATCAGTGAGGCATTCCTGTTTTTTTTTTTTTTTTTTTTTTTTTTTTTTTTTGGAGACGAAATCTCACTCTGTTGCTGTTGCCCAGGCTGGAGGGGAGTGGCCTGATCTTGGCTCACTGCAATCTCCACCTCCCTGGTTCAAGTGATTCTCATGCCTCAGCCTCCCAAGTAGCTGGGATTACAGGTGGCCACCACCACATTCAGCTAAGTTTTTTATTTTTAGCAGAGGCAGTATTTTGCCATGTTGGCCAGGCTGTCTCAAACTGCTGACCTCAAGTGATGCATCTGCCTGGGCCCCCTAAAGTGCTGGGATTACAGGTGTGAGCTACTGCACCCAGACAGTGAGGCATTCTTTATGAAATGATTTATCTTTTATGAAAGGGTAGAGGCAAGGGCAGCCATCTATGCAATAGGGACTCTGTCTATGGCTACTAAACAGAGTGAAGATATGTAACTGGCCTAGGTACCAAATCTATGAGCTGGGCTGCAGGCTGTATGTATATGCCTCAAGTGTAAGGATCTTGCCTCAACTGTACATATGCCTCAAGTGTAAGGATCTTTCCTAGTTCCAACTCTCTTCATGGGGAGGGCATGTCTTTTCACATGCAGATAGATGCCTGTCATTTGATTCATTCAGTCTCTTAGAATAAAGAATGAGGCAATGGCGTGGAGGGTATCCTAAGCATTTGGCAGAATCCCAATGCTCAGGATTAGCTTTTACCTCCCTGGCATCTCCCTGTAATTCCTTTTGGATCGGGTGTCTTCAGCTTCCTGTCCTAAATTGTTGGAAGGAGGTTGCCGGGCAGCTGTGAAACATCTGCCACTGCATTCCACCTTCATTAGAGAGGTGGGCAAAGTGATATATGTGTGAATTTTTCAAATATTGTGTGTGTCTTTGTGCACTTGTATAAAATTTCATTTTTTAAGGCCCTTCACAGAGTCTCAGGGATGAAAGCATGGAGTTGCTGCTATCATTATTACAGTGAAGCCTTCATATTGCTTTGGCATATATAATGTTTCCCAGGCATATAATATTTTTCATTTAAAGAGGCAGCCTAGAGCACATTCCAACTTCAAAGATTTTCCTTTCTGGATGGTGGTTTTCTTCCCTAAGTCCTTGGGAAAACATTGCCACATTTTTTTTTTTTTTAAACCCAAGCGATTTGATTGACTTCCTTGAAAAGAGCAGTTAGAGCTCTTGTAAAGATTTAATTTTTATGAGTTCTCTAATTCTTTCCGGAAAAAACAGATTACTCCTCAAAGTTACTCTATGGGGTGTAGAACACCATGGCAAGGCAGTGGCAAGGCAGAGGCCAGGCCATGGATGTAGACTTCCTGTTTGGTGCCAGTGGTGCATTGCAGACTGTGGAGCTCAGGGTCAGGGGGAAGAATGCGGTCTCTGCAGAGCCAGCTTCAATTCTGATTCCATTTCTTCTTAGCTATGTGTCCTTGGGCATGTAACCTCATCGCCAAAAACAGAGCCACAATCTGCTCTGCAGGACTAAGTGAGATCATGTATATAGGTGGTTTTCAACTGAATGATTTTGCCCCCCACCCAGGAGGGCAATGCCTGGAGGCAGTTTTGGTAGTCAGGACTGAAAGTGGGGTTTGCTACTGGCATCTAGTGGGGAGAGGTAGGGGATGCTGCTAACATGCTACAGCCCCCAGGACAGCCCTGCAACAAATAATTAATCAGCCCAGAAAACCAACAGTGTGAGGCAGGGAAACTCTGGTGTATGTGGCCACTTTGGGCAGAGCTGTCCATTAGTGGATGTTCCCACCGTTTCCTCTTTCCTTTGGTCTGTAATATCTTCCCCAGTCATGCTCCCCACGGAGGACCTTCTTGGAATTTTTTTTTTCAGTGAGTTCACTCCCTGCTTCTCTGCTGTAATTATTTTAGACCTCTTTACTCCCATCACAACTCATACCCACAAGCCCTTCCCTCTCGCTCTTACCAGATGACAAACTTAGAAAGAAAATAGACATTTCCAAAGAATTCCTTCAGTTTTTCTGCTTCCAACCCCCTCACCTACCTTATTTGTACCTTTGAGGCAGACATGGCTATTTCTAACCCAAAATTGCCCCTTTCTTCTTTGCCATTTTGTTCAGGTGCTGAGTGGGAAGTGGGCCCAGTCTTGGTCTGCGGGTGACTATTCAGCACCAATTTTACATAATGAGATGTGTCAAGAAATCTTGTGGAGTGCTTCTGAAAAATATTTTTCTTTCCTCTAGAAGAAAAGTGCACGAAGAGAATTACGCTCTTTACCGATGCATGGTTCCTGGTTCCTGGTTATGAGTGGGGCATGTAAGGATGTGATGCTTTGAGCTGCCGCAGCCATCCTGCAAGCATGAGACAAAGGTGAAACAAATCACAGGGAGGTTGATTCTGAGCCCTGCCAACACTGAGCAGTTTAACTAAGGAAGGGTAGCAAAAAGCTGCTGTTTGACTTCCCAATATCTATGTTACTTTCCAAGTTACAATCCCAGAGAGTTTACTGTTGCCTAAACTTGAAAGAGATTCTAACACATACAGCATCTTCTTTCATTCTTGATCCAATGAAATACCTCCTGGATCCTCTTCTTTCATTCTTGTTCCAATGAAATACCTCCTAGGTCCTATCTCCATCCATCTCCTCAGAGATTCTCCTCTACTATTATTATGATTTCCTCTCTCTTCTACATCTTTAAAACTTTTCCTTTCTTCTATTGACGTTTTCTTAGATGTATTAAGACATGATGAAATCTCTCCCATCTTAAACAACAAACGAACAAAAAACATTATTCCCCAAACTCACCCTATAGATATTTCCTTCCAGGTACTTTCCTATCTTTTATCTTATTTTTCACAGTAACTGCATGCTAAGCTTTGCCTGCACTTGCTGTCTCCTCTTTCCTCTCCTTCCTACCTCCCACATTCTCCTTCACCTTGATAATCTGGATTTCACTCCTACCACTCCAGTGAAACTTGCAAGGTCACTAAGACTTCCACTTTGCTTTCTCCAATAAGTACTTCTCAAATCTGATGTCAGCATAGCACAATCAACCTACCCACCCCCCCCCCCCCATTGATATCCCTTTTTTCCTTGGCTGTAACACTGCCCTGTCTGTGGAGTTCCCCCACCCCCATCTCTGTAGCTAACCTCTAGGCTCTTGTAATGAGTCTCCCTCTTCTGCCCTGTTAGAGGAATCTTTGCTGGCTGTCCTCTCTTCCTTGTTGCCCCTGCTCTCTGTAGAACGTCACCAACAGACCAGCAACCATTCATTACCTTTGGGGCTGCCATAATGCCAAACTTCTCTCTCCAATCCAGAATTTCCTGGTTTGGGGTCCATGTACTCATCTGTTCTTGGACAACTCCACTTGGATATCTCTCAGGAACCTCAATCTTGACATATCCAACACTAAACTCAACATCTTTCTCCAAAACTTCACATTAGTCAATGGCCCTACCATTTACCTAGCTGCCTCAGCCAGACACCTGGGAGCCACCATTGACTGCCTCCTCACGCTACTTTTAACTCCAATCTCTCATGAGCACTTTGAGTAATATTCTGCTTTCTGTGGCGTCCAATGATTTTTAACTTTCTTTATTTCCTGCAACTCTCTCCTTGTCTCCCTATCTTACCGTGCTTCATCCAAGTCTGCTTCTCAAATGCAAATCTGACCATGTGTGTCACTCTCCCCCTTGAAACCCAATAGTGTTTCTTACCATGTGGGTCAGACTCATGATCATAGCTTATGAGGCTGTCTTCTGGTCACTTCTTTCTCTCACTCTCTGGGGGAGTGCAGGCCTGAGATGCATGCCTTCCTAGAAAGTTCCAATCCCTCTTCTTCCCCACCCTGGTGTAGCCTAGATGATTGTACTTGCTTCTGAAAGCTGAGATGTCACCAGCTTCTAACAACTCTTTTTACACTACTTGTCTGAATGAGGAGCTACTCCCATGTCCCATCTCTCCCTCCCATCTCAGAGCACTTAGCTGAATTCACTTAGCTGATGCTTTCTTTAAGCATCTGTAACCCTGTTAAACTGTAAGCTCCATGAGGGCAGGCCTTGTGTCTGACTTGTTCCCCATTTGTAGATGCTCCCTGAATATTTGTGGAGTGACAAGAATATCAGGATGAATAAACAATTATGGATATGTCAACTGTCCTCCCTTGTACCTCCAGATGACTGCTCCCTCTTCCTTTTTTGGACTTCTCTTTTTCTGTGCCCCATTTCCAGCCCAGCACCGTCTAAAGTCCACATGCATTTTTTTTTTACCACATTTACATGTGTAATCTCATTGCATTTCATCTTTACACATGACACATATGAGGTGGCACTTTTATTTCCACTGCAGAGATAAAGTTTCGTGAGGTGAAGTAAACTGCCAGAGGTCACATGGCTGAGAAGCCAGGATTCAAACGTTTTGTCCTTTATGCTCTGTGCTTCTTCCACCATAAGAATCTTGTATGGACGTTTTATAGAGGCGTTTCATTTACAGTATTGTTTAGTGATTCATGTAACTGTGTTTGCATGTTGCTAAGAAGAGTGTTGAGTCATGGTCCAACTCTTTTTTTAACTCATAGGTTCTTAGGAAATGGTTGTAGGTGGACTGGCTGATAATTCCAATTTAGAGCTGGGTGCAGTTTCTGGGTGGGAGGGGTGGGAAAGAGGAGTGTTCTTTACTCCTGACTTGACTTCAGGACTCCAGTTTTCCTCTCTGCAAGAGGACAAGTTCATCTTTAACTTCAAACGCTATTTCTGGCAAATGGAAGTTTGAAGTTCAGAAATGGAAGCACAGGAATGTTAAACCTCTTCCCTCTGCCCCCTCAATATCTTTTCTGAAATCTCTCTAAGAGCCTTTCCTGTGACCTGATTTCATGGAGTTTGCATGGCCTCGATGCCTCGCTTCCAGCTTTGTGTTTCTGAATGTTCTATCATGATTGGGTGCTTCTTAAATGGAGCCCTAGGGCTGTTAAACATGGCAAGTGGTTGGCCTGACACAGTGGCTCACACCTGTAATCCCAGCACTTTGAGAGGCCAAGGCAGGTAGATCACGAGGTTAGGAGATCGAAACCATCCTGGCTAACATGGTAAAACCCCATCTCTCCTAAAAGTACAAAAAAGTAGCCAGGTGTGGTGATGTGCACCTGTAATCCCAGCTACTCAGGAGCTGAGGCAGGAGAATCTCTTGAACCCCAGGAGGCAGAGGTTTCAGCGAGCTGAGACTGTGCCACTGCACTCCAGCCTGGGCGACAGAGAAAGACTCTGGGAAAAAAAAAAAAAGCATGGCAAGTGGTAGTCCTGCCAGTGTCCTGGGATCCTGGGTGGAACTCTCCCAGCTTTTAGATTCTACAAGGTCCCCTTGAGAAATTCGATACTACTCTGTCATCACTGTCTTTTAAGAAAAGGATTTGAACAGACACTTTACAAAAGAAAACATCAATGAGGCCAACAAACATGAAAAAATGCTCATCATCACTGGTCATTAGAGAAATGCAAATCAAAACTACATTGAGATACCACCTCACACCAGTTAGAATGGTGACCATTAAAATATCTGGAGACAACAGATGCTGGAGAGGATGTGGAGAAATAGGAACACTTTTACACTGTTGGTGCGAAAGTAAATTAGTTCAACCATTGTGGAGGATAGTGTGGTGATTCCTCAAGGACCTAGAAACAGAAATACCATTTGACCTAGCAATTCCATTACTGGGTATATACCCAAAGAATTATAAATTGTTCTATTATAAAGACCCATGCACACGAATGTTCACTGTGGCATTGTTTACAATAGCAAAGACCTGGAACCAACCCAAATGTCCATCATCAATAGACTGGATAAAGACAATGTGGCACATATACACCATGGAATACTATGCAGCCATAAAAAACGATGAGTTCATGTCTTTCATAGGGACATGGGTGAATCTGGAAACCATCGTTCTCAGCAAATGAACACAAGAACAGAAAACCAAACACCGTATGTTATCACTCACAGGCGGGTGTTGAACAATTGGAACATGTGGACACAGGGAGGGGAGCATCACACACTGTGGTCAGTAGCAGGGTGCTAGGGAAGGGACAGCAGGGGTGGGGAGAGGGGAGGGATAATGAGGGGAGAAATACCATTTATAGGTGATGGGGGGATGAAGGCAAGAAACTACCTTGCCATGTATGTACCTATGCAACAATCCTACATGATCTGCACATACACCCAGAGCCTAAAGTACAATTGAAAAAAAAAAAACCCTTAAAAAGAAAAGAAAAGGTCACGGGAGTATTCTTTTGTTTATTTATTTATTCACCAAACAAATATATGTTTCTGAAAACCAGCGACAGGCTTTGCATGAGCAATGAGGATTACAGATCACAAAGAGACGATTACAATAACTGGAGAAATTCTGGTGGCGAGGTGTTAGGAAAGGCTGTCTGGAAGAAGCGCTGAGCTCACTGAGGCCTCAAAGATAAGAAGGTGCTGTGTGGGGGCAGCGTGGGTGGCACCGTGGCAGGCACCGGAAAGGAATGCATGAGAAACCCAAGCCTTGGTCTCTGTCTTTCAGAAACTCGAAATTAAGTTAAAAGGCAAAAATTAAGTCAAAATTTAATTAAAAACCATGTCCTATGACATCGTTAAGAAACAATGTCATGTTGTAGAAATTCAGTGTCCAAATGGATGACGTAGATTTTAAATGCTAAGGAATTCCCACAGGGTTCAGGTTGAGGGTCTCATCACCTAAAAGCTTCCCTTTTAAATCTATTTATTCCTCCTCCTGAGGAAGTGAGTTCTCCATTACTATAGGTATTCAAGCAGGTCTGGAGGGCCACTTATTAATAAGGTTGGGTGGTCAAGAGAGCAGGCAGAATTCATATACAAGGGAGAGTAGTGTTTTCTAAGCTGACAATTTTTCCCCCCCCAAAATGTCTATATGAACTTCAGTAGTCAAATACCATTCTCACAATTGTTGCTATGCCTAACTCCAACAGTGTTGTTGTTTATGCACTGTTTTAATTAAATAGATATATTTAAAAGGGAAGCTGGTGCAGTGCTACAACTATGATATAACCTCTAATATTTAAATGAAAGTAGTAAGATGTAAAACGGTATGATGGATCCCATCATTTGTGTGAAAAGATGCATTTATATTCACATATGCTTGTTAGCGAATGAACTATTGCTAGAAAGTACAAAACAAGCTGTTAACACTGGTTGCCACTGGGGCGGGATGCTGACAGACTAGGGCACATACATGTTATTAATTGAAAAAATAGAATAAAATTCATTTAAAAAATCAATATCGATTCCACACCTATTTTGTAAATTTGCATGCATGCCATATAGCCATGAAAAGAAGGCTTGAGTAGTAAACATCTGCCTTTTTAAAATTTTCCTTTGTTCTCTAAAATACCTACAGGGAACATGTACATTATTTTTGATTTAAAAATTGCATTAAATGATACTATCAGGTAATAGGGAATAAAGCAGACAGGGTTAAGAGGTGGGAGGAGCAACAGCTATCCACAGCTGAGAGAGTCGAGATGGGGAAACACCAAGGCTGAAATAAGGGGAGCTGTCTGGGGTTTGTGATCTGGAAGGGAGGTTTGGCCTGATTGGGAAAGGTTGGATCAGCGATAAGGAGGAGAGAATCTGAGAGGGATCAGAGATTGACTTAGATTCCTCCAGTGAGGGGCTGAGGGCTTGGGAAGGGCTTTGGCTGGAGGAGTCCTGGAGACTGAGAGCAGGGTCACACCTGAGCAAAGGGAACCAGCAGGCTGGAGGAGGCCCAGGGTGGAGAACCAAGATGGAGCCAAGCTGGTGGTGATGAGTGCCAAAGGGTTATCAGGGCTACCGAGTTGCACAATCCCTGGGAAGCACCTTCTACTTGGAATTGTACATACAACTGAATAACTGGACTTGGTTGCCCCGGCTGGAACCCCGGAGGGGTGCTGGGTGGGTTGAGGGAAGGCAGGCTCAGTCAGGGGACTCCCAGAGGTGAGAGCTGAGAAAAGACAGGATGGAAGTAGGAGAATAGGAAGTGATCTATTCTGGGTTGAGCTGCAGTCTAGGAGATGTAGGGGCAGGTGGCAGCCAGGGAAGATCTGGCTTGGGTGGCCTTGTGTCCCAACTGCAGCAGCTTGGTTGGGTGAGCTGCCTCCCTGATGTGGAACATGGCCATGGTGTGCCTGCAGGCAAGCTCCTGGCAAATGAAGTCAGGGTGTTTTGAGAATTACTTAACCATCCCCATTCCAGTGAGGGCAGTCACGTCACACTTCAGGAAATGTTGGCTGGGGTTGAGGTGGGACTAAACAGCCTCATTGGTCATAAAGCACCAGTAGGTGTAGGATTCTAAGCAGCTGAGAAGCCCTAACTAACTGGAGTGGTTGAGGTAGAGGAAGGGCTCATGGTTTCTGGAGACAGGGCCCACAGTTTCTGAGGGCAGAGATAGCAAAAGTAAAAGAGATCTACGGAAAGGAGGGCGACCTCTAAAATTGATGCATTGAATCCATGCATGATGCCCTCATAGGAAGGGCGGTGGGCAGCAGGGAGGGAGCAAACATAGCCATCATTTTCCTTGCCCTCATGGTCATGCAACGGGTCCTGCTAGGTGGAATTTAATATAATCGACTTGGCTTCCCACCTTCTTCCATATTAATGAAAACTCCAGTTCATATGAAGCATTTCTCCGAGATAGCCTTATTGGTCTCCTTGGAAAGGAATATCAGGCCTCTTAGAAACCTTACATTTAAGATTCTAAAAACACTTTTTCCTATAGTTCTGAAAATCTACCGCTGTATTTATTTCTCTCTTTGTTTAGGAATCCATCAGAGATTCGTATTTCCTTCCCCTTTCAGACTAGGCAACAAGGAGACACGCTTTTCTTTTCCCTAATTTCCCTTAGAAGAAAATGACATTTGCCTATGCAGTTCTATTTTTTTCTTCCTTTGGTTTTTAATTATAAAAAGCTTCTAGCAGCTGATTTATTATATAGGGAACAAATTGTGTCTTTGAGACCCACTGCACTGTAATTACTTGAGTTAGCACTGCAGATATCTACGCAGGGGCCAACAGTCAATTTTGACTCAGAATAGATAATACACGGACTGCTATTAAGTTTAATGTAGATTAATGTGAGTTGCTTCCCTTTGCACGTATGTATGCAGGTACCAATAATTAAGATTAATTTCCACTAGGTAGAATGGCCTTCATTGTGCACAGTGCTAGAAAATGCTTCTTTAATAGCTGTTAATTGGATATATTTGCTTTGATGGTGAAATCCTGATTAGTCTTGTTGCCCTAAAAACTCCCCTCCTTGCTCCTTCTCCTGCCCCCATGTACTCTTTAGGGGAAAAATAGATTGACAGTCTTCCTCCCCTAAAGCAGAGTCAGAGCTTTGGAGGTGTTGAGCTGTTCTGTACTGTCCTATGTAAATCCATGTTGAACAGTCCATTTTCCAGTGAATCAGTCATAGCTGCTTCTACTTATTGAGAGCCTACTATGTACCAGCTGCTTTATTTCCATGTTCATTCTGAACAAAAACACTGGGGTGGAAATTGCAACTCTGTACGAATGAAGATATTGAGATTCAGCAATGTTAATGCACCTGTCCAAGGCCACAAGCTGGGACATGATAGAATGGAAATTTCAGTCCAATCACTTTCTGGTAAATATATCCAAATTTTTTAAATTGTCAAGATGAGCCAGTATCTTGCCAGCACTGTTGTTCTTCTTTGTTTTCCTGTTTTTCTGCAGATCTCAGAACTCACACTGAAGTGCCATTTCTCCTCCCTCCCCAGATCTCTCCTCACTATAATTCCCCTCCCTGCTGTCCTGATGGTTCAAAGCCACTTAGAAAGTGGAAGACTTCAGAGTTGGTAAGAAGCACGAAGTACATGCCTGGAAATTTCCTCAACAGGTCCCAAAGGCTAGCTTATGGAAGGGAAAGTTGTAAAATGGTGATAGTTGTAGAAAGGTTCTCTTCTTAGCAGTAATGCCCTTCCCCATTCCCGTTCCACAACAGGAACTTCCTTTCTTATATGTCCAAGGTTTTGCATCAAAAGCCAAATCTCCTGGCAGCAGCAATCCAGAACGAGGTTCTACTGGCCAAGTCAGGTGGTGAAGGGATGAGACTGAGGGAACCACATAAGGAGAGAAGGCTCTCAGATAAACTTTGCCCCTCTTGATTTTGCTCCATGTTGGCGGAGCCTTCAGAACACCTGAGATGTGGTTTGGGGCACCCAGCGGGTATTGGCTGACCTCATAGGGCTCCTTGGAAGGACTGTGTTTTTCTGCCTGGGACAGCTGAATTGGGACCTTGCCTCTGTCACAGATGAGCTATGTGACCTTAGTCAGCTTATTCAACCCCTCTGAGTCTCAGTTTCCTTTCCTCCAATGCCATCTGATTCACAGATTTTTCATTTTCCCAGAGGAAATGAGATCATCTTTGTTATATTTAATGCAGGATTTGAAAACTTCAATGAATATCATTTCCCTTTCTATTTGTAGACACTGCAGCCCTCTTGATGAGTTTAAGAGGAAGTAACAACCTTCATAAAATATTTTCCTGAAGAAGCTGAATTTGCACTGAAAACACTGGGTAGAAAAAAATCATCTCTGGATCTTTCAGGGGATTCACTGAAATCCTTCCTCATCTGTAAATTTAGAAAGCAGACTCAGTCATTGGGGTGCCAGTGGCATTTTGAATGTGCAATTCATCATTGTATGGGACTGTCTCACACATTAGAGTACCTTTAGTGTAACCTTCCCTGCCCACTAATTACCCACAGCACTCTCAGTCATGGCAACAACTCACTGTCACATTTCTGAGTGCCCCCCGGGGACTTCCTATGCTCACCCCAAGTGACAGCCACTAGCTGGGTCTCCTAGTTCTAACATTCCTCCTGGCACTCTGTACCACTTCCCCTGGAGTATGAGGGCACTGTAAGTCACACTCACCCTCTTGGCCACAGCTTCTGATTATTTGAGGAGGTCACCCATGAGCAAAGCCCTGCTGTGCAGCAGACAGTCTCCTGCCCAGGTACAGTCTTCCAGGGCTGGCTTAGACACCCACCTTCCTTCCTCACCATTGGGTGGTTGATTTCAGCATGGTTCTCAAATCCTCACTGGCCAAGGGGGGCATGTGGCCCAGAAGAAGTGAAATGCTCTGATCCTTCTCCTGATACTCTGTTTTCTTGTGGCTCTGAGTTGAAAGAGGAAATTTAAGTCTTGTGTCCTTTTTGCACAACGACTTACTTATAGCCTAACTGGCCCCTTTCATCAGGAGTTTAAAGTGAAATTAGAAAAACTATTGTTGATGTTTAGATAACAGGACATGATCTGGGGGCTAAGTCAGGTACAGGTAATTAATAGATGTGAAGGTTTTTAATGAGGCCTGGATTCTGCTTCCAGGACTCTGAATGTAGATCTCATTACAGCTGTAAGGTGAATATATTTAACTCTTGTTTTTTTTTTTTTTCTGGTAAAAGCATAGCCAGGTGTTGGTCGCTCTGGCTATGGAGTCTGGCCAGAGTCTGTGCCTCCTCCTGTCATTTATTAGCTGTGTGATGTCATGTGAATTACTTAACCTCTTATGGCCCTAGTTTCTCATTTCAAAATGGAGAAAATAAAATCTCTCTTGCAGAGGGCTTCTATGACAACTAAATAAAATAATGTCACAGGGTAACCAATATGATGCCTCACAAATGATAAGGGCATAACTAAGAGTATTATTATTAAGAAGAAGAGTTTATAATGAAGCAAAAATTCTAAGTCCCCAGGATGTGTTTTAATTATAGCAAGATGGGCCAAAGTTAGCGCTGAAAGAAACTTTTAAGAGGGATATATTGTTTGATTTTGGGACAAATAGTAAGAGAATATCTGGAATTCCTGGAAATCTTCAGGAATGTATAACTTATTCCATCAGAAATCGTTCTGTTTGTGTTTGACCAGACGTAGGGAGAGAGGTTAGGTTAGTGGTTTTCAGACCTCAGACTGCATGTGACTGATTTACCGTGTGTGATGGCTGAGTGCTCAGCTGCTAGTACACATCAGATGGGCACAGGCATGTGCCAGGTAGGTGTGCTTGAGTCTTGGCTGACCTCTAATTGAGTCTGGCTCAAGCAGCCCCTGGTCAAGGGTGAGCTTGTGCAATTTTACCAGAGTGGACATGTATAGAACTGACTTTTTAAAAGAACCAACGCAGAAATGTTTCTTCCTAATCAGACCACACTTATAAGAAGGAGCTTGTATATGTCCAAGTATGGACAGAGACATTGGATTCAGAGGTCTACAAACAGAAAAGAAATCTAGCAGCAAAAATGGGCATTTGGAGATATTAACATTTGGGACACGATGCCTCAGCAATGATTGGGATTTGGAAGAGTGGGACCTAAGCAGGGCCCACACGATTAACTTCAGTGCCACAGAGTGATCGCAGAACTAGGCAACCAGGCAGGGCAGGCTTTAGTAATTTTGGAGTGGTGAATACTGGGAATAGTTGAGAGACCATGGTATGCCCTGAGATCCTGGAGTGGGTATTATCCTGCTTACCAGGGCTTTATACTGATGTCTGAAAATCATTGCTGAAGGTGGGTAACAGCTGCTTCAACAGATGCTGAGGCTGACCTTGCTCTGGGAGCTGGACTTCATTTCATCCATTATTAAGGGACATTATTCAAATGCAAGATATAGATTGACATTTCTACCTTGATTGGGATATTTGTGATAGAAAAACAGGTGGATGGAGAAAAAATGGTTAGGAAGAACAAAGAATGAAAAGGAAGAAATAGGTAAATGAAAACTGAATATAAAATTGAATTGGAAGTGCTCTGAGCAGTTATGGGTTTCACACTCAAAAACAGAACTGCAGCGACAGTCAGAGCCCAAAGAGTGGCAAGGACCAGGGCAAGGTCCATAAAAGAAAGAGAAAAAACAAAAGCAGAAACAAAACTCTTCACTATGAGCTGGGATGTACTCAAAGCTAACATAGAAAGACATGCATACTAACTTGGACATAGTCACAAACCTCTTGGATTCTAGTGCAATCATCAAAATGCTTCAAGAAGATAGTTTGAACACAAATTAAAGGGAGCATTTCTTTTCATTCTATTAAATCATTATACGGAACATGAGGTGGTTATGGATTGGAGTTATTACTGGGACTAATGGATAGAATTTACATGGAGGCAAGTTTAGCGGGAAATTTATCATTAAGAAACTGTCCAGCAATGAGGCAGACTTCCTTCAGACATCTTGAGCTCCTGGTCATTGAAAATGACCCATCAGGCAGGGGGTGAAAGTGATTTCTGCACTGGGTCAACGGTTGAACCAAAGGCCTTGCAATTCTCCTTTTAATTCTTAGGTTTAATATTTCTAGAATCAAGAAAGACTTAGATAAATTCTTATGTGGCAGATCTCATTACAAGTTGCTATTAGAGACTGAAATATGGTATAATACACATTTATGAAATAAGGTCAGGGAGTAAGGAAGGGAAAAAGAAAGGGCACTAACCTGGATTGTGCTTAGACCTGTGCTGAAATTTGTATTGTCTTATTTAATCCTTGCAATTATCTTTTGAAATAGGTGTCATTAGCTTCAGTGTTACAGATAAGGAAACAGATGCTCAGAGAGACTAAGTGACTTGTCCGAGGTGACACAGGAGCACAGATGGATTTTTTTTGCCTAATTTTTCTAAAGCCTAGTCCAAGCCCTCTCTGCCATGCCATGTGCCTCTTGAGTGCCTGAGGCTGGTATTCTCCTGTGTGCTGCCATCCAGCTTGGCTCTGGAATTGAAGTGGCATGATCTACCTTATGCTCTGTTGTTATCTAAAGGAATACCCACCTCCAGGCAGGATGGCATAGTGGTTAGTGAATCCAAGTGAAAGTAAGAATGCATTGGCCATTTTCTTCTTCTGTAAACTGCAAAATGAATACAACTCTCTCCACTCATCCCCTCAACAAATATGTCACCAAAAAAATCATAGTTGTGTAAGGCTCTATTATTTATAATTTTTTGGTAAAGCATTTTGAGTTGGGAATCAGAAAACAAGACTCTTGTCCATGGGCCAGCTTTTATTCCTGATGAGATTCCATTGCTTTATTTTAAAAGCAAAGAAAAAAAGGAAACACTAAATTATCTCTAAGGTCTTTCAACTTACAAATATTTATGTGACATATAATAAGTATATATAAATTATGTCTGTAAGTCTGTACGTATATGTATCTCTCTCTATATTTATGTTAGTGGCTAAATCAGCGTGTACTTATCTACACTAATATCAGCAATGGCGATGTAATTGTCCAATAATCAAAAAACAGAAAATAGTTTAAAATCCAGTGTTTGGTTTTGGAGTGCATAATTTGGTGATCTTACCATAGATTTACTTAAAATAAGGATAGAAGAAAATTTTATTTCCTAGTAACACCATAGTGGGTTGATGCAAGTAAGATGTCCAGGAGGATTAAAGGAAATTCACTTGGGTTGAAACAAAAACATCTGCAGATTAACAGCCACCAGCTGAGATCTGACTACAGTTCACGTGGGGGTTGGCATCAGAGAGGCCCACGTTTGGGTCCTGACTCTTACATTCCCTGACTAGAGTAATCTTAGGTAGGTTATTTAACTTTTTTGAATCTTAGTTTCCTTATTGGAAAGTGGAGATAATAGTACCTATCTCACAAGGTTGTTGAGGGCAAAAAGCATGCAAGTCTGGGGCCTGAGACAGGTGGCGCTTCACGAATGGTAGCCACGTCCTCATGCAAGTCCTTCATGGTCATCCACACTCCTGACCTCAAGGGCAAGGTCGGTCTTTCTTCTCTTGGGTCATTATGCTATATAGGAGTGCAGAGCCATTTGCTAACCATTTGCGTGAGGGGCAAGGACATCCTGCCTATAGAAATGAAAGTCTAAAACATGGCCTCAGGAAGAGCCATTCCCATTTGCTTTCCACGATGCCCATAAGGGGTCAGGGGATTTTCATCATCTCTGTAAATTAGCCCCCAGTCACCAAACTTTAGCCACCTCCTATAGCAGGACAATGCCTGGAGTATCCTGACCAGCTCTCCAGCCAGGAGGGGGTTAAAACCAACATTTGCAGATAAAGAGGTAAACATATTTACATTCCTCTCTTCACACTTTATGCATATGTCATGCAGTGAATAGTTTTAGAGGTCTGTTTGTACTATCTCTCCAGAATTTTTACAGTCTGGAGGACACAAAATCTCTATAAAGTGACTTATTGAAATAGAAGCAGATTGGTAAAACCGTTTCCCTCTTATGAACTGTGAAGAATGATCCTCTAAATGAAATCAGGAAGGAACTGGACAGAATCTTGTTTAATGGTCTGACAAAATGAATCACAACGATTCCAGACATCCATCACTGCTAAAAGGGGACCACAAATGATCTGTGAACCACTATATATTGATTACCCATGTAGTACAAGTGTCGGATTTAATGTTCACACACCATAGAGAGGCGGCAGGGACAGATGGTGCCTTAACTCTTCTTTGATAGATTTTAATGGTGAAATATTGATTTCTATCTGGCCAAGGCCTGCTGTTAGGGGCCAAAGTCATTTGTTGGGTATTGCCGGACACCCAGTTGGCCCGGCGTAATCAATCATTTTTGGCAAGGCAGGTGAAAATCCAGAGAGAAGCACCTTGGAACCCAAACTGGAGCGTGATGTGTCTGAGTCCAGCCACCTAGAGAAAAAGAGAGAGAGAGAGGACTCTTGGAGATTGTGCTTGTAAAGAATTATTAATGATAAGACATGTTTACTGAGGAGAGTCGCAGCGAATCAGAGCTGACATGAAATAGTCTGGGAGTCTCGTGGAGAAAATGAGCCTCTTGCTAAGAGGGACTATATTTTATTTAAACATCCTTCTAAGGCTGAGAACTCAGGTAATCTGTTGTGTTACAAGCCACTGGCTGTTCTTGCCATCCAGAGAGATAACACTGAGGCGCTAATAGGAACACATCAATCACAATCAGGCTGCAATTCCAGCGGTGTCTCGTCCTCCCAGCTCCTCTTTAAGCTCCTTAATAACGGTGATAACATAGTTCGGGGGCTGCTGAGAGGGGCTCTCCCTTCTGAGGGTCATATTCATAAAGTGAATAGCTTGCCAAGTCAGCATCCAGGGAACGGGATCTATGCTGGAAGACTTGCGTGCAGCAGGAGAGGGAGGGGTGTGGACCAGCTGGGGAGGGTTGGACTCCAGCAGGAGAATTTTTCTGTCATCTGTTGGTTCCTAGGTTTTGTGATGTCACTCTTGCCTCCTTCCTAAGAATGGGGTGTGAGTGTGTGTGTGTGTATTACATGTAATTATGAAATAACAAGAATCATTTTCTTGGGCAGCTTATAAAATGGTTTAGAAGGCAATTCCCAAATGGAACCCTCAACATGTTCTGAGTGATGATGACAACCTCATGGGAATAAGTATGTAGCTTCCCTGGAAGATTCTGGGTGCAAGATATGTCAGGTGGGTTGGGATGGGTGGGGGGAAGGGGTCCTCCCACTCTCTGCAGCTCTGTGTCAGCCTCTAACCTATCACCCTCAAGGTTAAGCATCTGTTTGCTTGTTTGACTCCTCCATAGGTGATAAGTTCTTGAAGGTGGCCATTGTGTCGAATTAATTATTGTATCCTCAGTACCCTAGTACATGGCCTAGGGACTCACAAGATGCTCAATACATGAATATGGCTGAATATACAGGTGCAGGCAATTGTTTATGTTGAAAAGAAGTCAGACATACTTCCTTGCACCTTTTCACTATTCACACAAACATGTGTGTTACACATGTACATATATACATTCATAATGGAATGCACTGACCTGATGAAGACATGCAACACATTTTATATCTATTTGTGTGATTTACCTTTTATGAAACAGCCTAACATAGTGGGTGACAGCCTGGACTCTAAAGCCAGACTGCTTGGATTCAAATCCTGGCTCCACCACTTATTAGAAGATGACTTTGGGCAAATTGCTTCAAACTTTTGTGCCTCAGTTATCTCATCTGTAAAGTGGGTATAATAACAGTACCTATGTTTTGAGGATTAAATAAGTTATTAGATGTGAAGCATTAATAGCAGTTCCCTGCAAACGTAAGTATAGATATTTTTACATTATATATTGTGCTTAAATGATATAATCTAGCCATGGCATTATATATTCAAAATATTTACATAAATGAATGCATATATATGTGTGTGCATAGAAAGCCTTACCTGGTTGGTATTAGGAATCCCAACAATTATTTGCCTTGTTCTCTTTGATATAGCAAACCTGCCCTTACAAGAGTACGTTTTTCTTGGTGGCGCTTTGGTGGGGTGGCGGATATTTTGATTCATGGTAAATTTGTGTACTCTTACGCTATTTCACGTTGGGGTGTCAGTGGGTCTGTACACTTGCCTGACTGTATTTATCTCCCAAAACCTGTGCACAAGTGTGTGTCCCTAGCTAAACAAGTGTGTGTATTGGTACTCACATACAAAGGCGCTGCAGGACAGGAGGAGCCCAGCTTTGTGGACAGCCCAGCTGTGCAACCTGCCCCCAGATGTGAGCCTGCAGGCGGCAGATTCCGCTTAGATTATCTTGCTTACCTAATGATTTTTGCTTCACTGCCTTGCTCGATTGTGTTCACCAGGACGGCAGGCTATTAAAATGTCAAGGCACATTGAATTGTTGTTATTCAGGAGAGAGACCTTTCCAATCAACCTGTGTTGTGGGGGTTGCAAAAACTCCCAGAAGGCGATTGGAGAGAGGCTTTATGGCTTTTTTACATAGATGGGGGTGAGCAGAGAGGTTGAGAGAGGGCACAAGGAGGGAGGGGTGGGGAGAAGTGGGGTGGGAGCCCGGGTTTATGGCAGCTGGAGTGTGCTAATTAAAATGCCATCTTCTCAAACAGGTATTGGTGCTTTCTTGCCTTTGCATTTATGGCTAACTGCAATATGGCCTTGCTGTTGTGGTTTTAAAAAGGGAGAGGGGGAGGTGACTCCCGGCGGGCGGTGGCGGTGGGAACTGCAGTGCTGACAATCAGGGTGGGGTACAAGGAGCAATTGTAAGGCAGAAATACCAAGGAGTTATATCCCTGGTGTACTGGCGGGAAGGGCTAGAGTAAAAACAAAAACAAAGATTTCTTCGGCCCTGCGCCTGTCCAGGCTCCGCTGACAGCCAGGTTTCCTGCACACTGGCGGTGGGGGGCCAATCCAGTTGACAGAGCTGAGCTGCGGCTGCAGTGTCACCAAGCGGCACCCCTGCCCCGCCCGCGCCCGCGCCAGCTGGAACAGCCTGGATACCTTCTTTTCATGCCGTCAAGTCTCATTTTGCCAAGGATTTATTTTTCTTCGGTAAGAGAGGGAGAGAGGGGGCAAAGGATGTTCTCTTAACGTATCCAGCGATCAGAGCCGCTGAAGGCCCCAACCAGAAACTCAAACTTCCCCGGATTGACTTTTCCTCTTTGTTCACATCATCTCACAAATATTTGGCTTTCCCCGGCCACGTCTGTTTCATTTCTGCTTCGGAGAGACGGCTTTGTTTTTAATAGCGTGCGGTTCTGCGAGGCGCTCCACGATCCCGCCCCCAGGCAGGGCAGCCCCTACCCGTGGTGTGAGTCCCGCGGCCGCGGGGCTGCTGCGCGCTCTCGCCTTTGTCAGTTTCATCAGCCCGAGTTTCAGCGGCGCGCGCGCATGCGCCCTCCCACCCCTCCGCCAGTTCCGCACTGGCATCCCGGCCAGTCTCCCGCGCCCGCGGTTCTCAAGTCCCTCGCCCTTCCTGCCCGCGCTGCACCCTCCCCCAGCTCACCACTTTCTTTTCTCGTTGTTGGCGCAGCCCGTTCTTCCAGCCTAAACCAAATTTTATTGATTCGTTCCCCGCCTTATCCCTCCCTCTCGTGGCTGGGTTTAGGCAGAATATCTCTGTAGGGCGACCTCAGATCCCTCAGCTCGGTTCCTTCCGAGGGTTACGCTCCCGGAGTGTCGCTGACCCGTGAGACCTGCTTTGGTCCGTTCTCCCCGCCTTTTATCCGAAGACGTCTACCCTCCACCCACAGCACGCAGTCCGGCGCCCTTTGGGAACCTTTGGAGCAGGGTGAGGGCCCTGCATTTGAGGACAGTTTTCTCTCCCTTATAGCTTTAAAATGCTTTGTTGAAAATGGCCGTTTACTTGTCTTAAATAAAATTGGTTTATTCATTTAATCAGAAACACACCTCTCAGCCGCCATGGCCTATAAGAGATTCTCTCTGGGTCAAGGACCATTTTGTATTTGTTTCTGTAACGTGGAACATATAAATGCTCAATAAGTTTCAAACGGAGGAATGAAAGAAACAAATTTTCTCCCCGCCCTGAGCAACTCTCCATTTTCTGTGTGGGATGTATCATAATGCCCGAACACAAGCTCACTGTGATAACTTTGGTAGATTTTTCTCAAATTCCTGTATTTTAATTATCTCCCCCTCTCCTGCTGACGGTCTTCAAAGCCACCAGGTGGCTTTGGTCCAGTTCTAGCACTCCATTTTATTAAGGCTCAGACAGGACAGTGTCAAATATCAAATGGTTCATTGATGATGGAGCCCAGAACAGACTTGACCTTCGGCCTCCACAGTCCTAGTCCATGGCTCCCTAAATGACATGTAGACTTACATGCCCTTGTCTCCTGTGCCCCAACTAGAATCTCAAGAAAATGTTAAGGCAGGCTGGTGCCTAGTTTCCATTAAATTCTCTTCTAGGTTATTCCTAGACGCTCTCTGGCACTGCTTAAGAGGGAGATTGATTTAATGGATATTAAGACATGATTTCCTTTCTTAGCTTCCCCTTAGCCCCTACCATTGCCCTCAGTTATCTGTATGAAGCACAGTAGGCTCAGCTCTAGCTTAATTGGATTTCCTGACAATCACCAGTAACTTGGAGCTGAGTGCTGTGCCCATCACCTGGGTCAGTTCATTTCCATGATTAGGTTTATTTAATTAACATAACCCCAGTGTACTCGTGAGGAGAGGGACAGAGAGCTGCCCAAATGTTCCCTGGACATTGTGCTAATGGCAGACTTGGTTCCATGCCAGCAACCTTAACCTCAACCAGAGCTGACATTTGAAATCCCCACTGTTGTGGTGAGGCCAGGGCTTCAGGGCCTTAGGAGATGCTGCCATGATGCAATAGCCTGAGACAGGGGGGAAGATGAAGAGGGGCATTTGAGGGACTGATTTACCAGCAGCAAAGGACAGCTCTGCCTCTCCTGTGGCACACTGGGGGCAGTGTGGGCTCCATTATACATCAGCTGGGTCTTTTGGCTTCCATCTCTCCAAGTTCCTTAACTGTAAAATGGGAATAGTAACGATCACAAGATTGCTATAAGGACTCAATGAGATAAGGTCTATAAAATGACCATCTCGATGCTTTGCACAGAGTGCACCTGGCCCCTATATGTCCTGTCCGATGTAAGAGTGCATACACGCACACACACACATACACAGTCACAAGCTTCTTCATACTGGCTGGACTCCTCTTCATTCTTTCACTTCCATCTCATTTTTTTCTTTATTATCTTATTCCTTTCCCTGCATTTTCTTTCTCTTGCTCCCTGTCTCTAATCCCCTCTTTTCATTTGGCTGCACTTCCTTATCCTTCTGATGAAGTTTTCTCCTCTGGACCCTGCCCCTAATGGGTCCTGTGATCTGGGCAGGTGCTCCTCTGCCTCTCCAGGAGCACTTGTGCTAGCTGTGTTATCCCATTCTGCAGTCATTTGCTTCCAAGTGTGTCCCTGCAACAGACTCTGGGCCCCTTGAGGCAGGGACTATGGCTCAGTCAGCTAGCAAATAGAGGAGACTGGATAAGGTTGGTGGAAGGAGGCAAGGACTCTTTTTATGATTCAAAGTCAGTCTTATAAACTCCAGAGAAGCAGCTGGCCACCACTAGTTCCTATGCAGTTTATCAAAATTCAAGAGGCACCTCCTTCCTCCAGCCAGGGAGTCTAGCTAGCTGCATGGAGCATGGGCTGGGCTTCAGCCCTTATTTGCTTCCTTGGCTCAGGGCCTGTGCATAGGGCACACTCCATAGCTGTATGAGTGATGCTGTATAGTAGCTGAGGATGCAGACATGGGCTGCCTGGGCACTGGGCATTTGCTCCTTGAAGTGGACCATGCTTCTGCTTTTAAAGAAGTTCCTGCCATCAAGCTGCTCCCTGGCTATGTAGCTATTTCCCACTGAGCCACAGTGGGATGTGGGTAGCTGCCACACAGTGTGACAGAGCTGCCTGCACCCCCATGGACACACGGTCATCTGGCAGTGGTTGCTGCCTTCAAGGCAGTAGAAGGGAAGAGTGCCTCCTCCCTTGTGTGCCCTAAAGCTGCCCCTATAGGATGACCTTTCTGCTTTAGTATTTCCCTTGAGATGATTGTGGAGAAAGGCAATCATCTGTCCAGCTTCTTTTATTAAGTGCCCCCTTCATCACGGTGCACAAGTTCTTCATTCCTCATGTATCTCCTGGAAGTAGGCAGTCTCCTCATTTCACAGATATGGAAATCAAGGCTCAGAGAAAAAAAGTAAGAGTGGGAGATTCTTTCCAGTACTCTGTTCTCTTTTCCAGGGAGGGTACCTGACTTCTGGAGTCTCTGAAGGTCTTCTTCGGTACTTGTCAGGCCTTGGCAGTTAGGTTGGAAGGGGCACCTCTGAGTTGGGCAAGAGATACGGTGTGAGAGGCTGGCTGGGTTACAGCTTTGTTTGACCAAAGCTTGTATCATATCAAAACCATATGGGCACTGGACTGCTAGAAAAGCATCCTTTTCTCCTTTCCAAAGAACAACTAAAAGAAAGAGAAGATTGAAACATTGAGCTCCCAAGAGGCCACACACATTTGGAGTCACTTCTGCTAATATAGCTTGTAAAAATATAAAACACTTTTGTCACTATTTTAGAAGCAGGGAGGCAGAAAAGGTCATATTTTCATCTCTTCACATTTCCAATAATAAAGTTTTTGTTTTGTTTTGTTTTATTTCCTGCTCTTTCAATAAGTCTCAATGCTCTCGAAATACTAATATTTCCACAATTTCCTGAAATTTCAGTCTTTCACCTCCACTGAGGGCTGGTGTTTGTCACAGCCTCAGGCTGAGCTCTATCAGTTTGCTGGTAAGTGACTTCTTAGAGAACTTCAGAAAACACAGGACAGACTCAAGTTCAAAAGACTGTCCTCTCACTTATGAGACAATTCCTGAATCTCTCCCAGCCTCGGTTTTTGCATCTGTAAAATGACCGTGACTGTGAGTGCAACACAGGGACATTTTGAAGAATGAATGAAGAGCATGGGGAATTAATTGGACTGTATTGGGCTTTCCCTATATGTTGTTTAACTTTCCTTTCCAGTTCTTCTTGTCACCTTGATCCTCTCTCTAGGGTGCTCCTATGAGAAACTTGTTTGACTTACTTCCAGGAAATTACTAGTTCTATGCTTAACGATTAGATTTTCATTTACATGTATTTGTCTTAGACCCCCGACTTCAAGTGGGATTCCATCAAGGACTTAAATTGGTTTGAATCTCTCCCATTAGGGTGGGCATGCTGGGTATTGCGTCTGTCTTTGAGTGGCTCCTTGAAGTGGCTGCAGCTCACAGGGATGCTCTTTATATGTGTTTCATGCCATAGGGCCACTAGATGCCCTTGTCTTTTATTTACACAGGACCACTGTTAAACCTTTGACAAAAGGCAGTTTTGCTTGGTGGTTAGAAGCAGCAAAACCTAATTTCGGCCTAGGCTCTGTCACTAGTGTATAACCATTGATGAGTCGATCAACCTCTGAGACTCAGCATTTCCACAGGTCCAATGGGGATAATAAAAATAATTGCCCAGGATTGTTTAGAGGCGACCACAAGATCACAGATGCAAAGAATTAGCCCTGGGCCTGGCATAGAGCAAGTGCCCAATAAGCTGTAGTTATTCTTATTTCTGATTGATATTTTTATCCCTAACGTGTGAAAGGTGTTATCTATCTATCTACCTATCTATCTAAAATCTACCTATCTAGCTATCTATCATTGACTTACCTACCTTGTTCAATATTACTAATCATTTACATAATAATATCCTAAGAGTCCATTTATGAAACAATGGCTACAACAACTGAGCAAAAGTCATGCTGCAGCCACTTCAAGGAGCATTATCTCCTGTGCCACTTGTAGACTAAATTCATTTAATTTGCTAATTTCACCCTTAGAAGTTGTTTAATGTCAGCCAATGTTTGGAATTTTTATCTGCACTTTGCAAAGCAAATGACATAATAAAATACATTAATATAGGCAAATATCTAATCAGGCTTAAAAAGTTAGATTCTACATGTAACAAACACTTGCACTCTTAAGAACAAAGTAGCCATTGCTCCTTTAGACATTCTATTAACTGTCTTCCTTCATTGTGTGAAGGAATACTTTAATGAGGTTCTCATCTGTTTACGTCATAAATATTTGTTGAGTCATAGAGGATATAACGACATGGTTGGTCCCTGCCCTCAAAGAAGTCTCAGTCTGATGGGGAGACCAACCTGTGTCAATACACCTGTGCTATGGGAGAGGTATACAGAGGTGTTGTGGAGGCAGAGCGGAGGGCTTCTTATCACACTTGGAAGAAAAGGGAGATCAGGGAAGGCTTTGTGGAGCAACAGAGATAACCCTGCAATTTTACAGAAGAGGAAAAAACACACTGTGTATGTGGAGGAATAGTAAATAGTATTATGGGGTAGGGGGGTGAAGGGAGGCAAAGCAGAAAAAGGCTGAGGTCCCAGACAAATGGCTAAACTCAGTCCAAGAAGTGTGGACAGGATCCTAAGAGGTTCAAGAGGGGAGGTGATGTGATCAGTCTTGTGTGTTCGATTACTGGGAAGATGGAGGATGGGCTTGGGAGTGTGAGGTTCTGCTGAAGCCGGAGATGGGGAATTGCTTTTCAAAATGTGTTCCAGGGACCAGGAGCATCTGCGTCACCAGGGAGATTGTTAGAAGTGCAGACTCTTTTCTTCCCACCCTAGACCCAAATCACAATCTGCCTTTTAACAAGGTCCCCAAGTGATTTGTATCTACACTGCACTGTAAGGCTCTTGAAAAGCTCGGACTAAGCCAGGATGGGAAGTGGCTTTGGAGACAGAAGGGGAAGAGTTAGAGTCCTGTCTGAGCCTCTGGTTCCACTGAAAGTGGAAGGACCTACCAGGGAGTAACAGAAGTATTTTTTGGTAAGTTCTCTCTAGAAGCAGCTGTGTAAATGGGCATGTTGTGCCACCAGATCTGTAAATTGGTTAGCTGTCCAGAGTTTATTAGGAATTCCTAAAATGTACTAAAAGAGAATGTGACAGGTGAATTATTTATGCAGGGCTTTGCTCAGATAGAGTGCTGGGTAAACACCATTTGAAGTGAGTGAGAGCTTCCTTAGCTTGTTCTGCTAGTTTTAAGGGTATGTAATGTGCTTGGGGGTGGGGCTATGGATAATAAACAATATTGGACCAGTGGGATAGCTGGCAAGGCCATGGGGTTGGGGGAGCAGCCTTTCTTTTAGAGCATCTCCTTTCATCCGGGTGTTCATATGTGGAGGATGATGCCAGGCATTGGGAATATAGAGATGGGCCGGAACGAATATAAACATGTGCCACAGACCGAAGATGTTTAAACAGCCACATGCACAGATGTGATGTGTGCAGCAGGGATGGGAGCTCAGCACTTGCCCAAGCTTTGGTAGCAGTTAGGGCTGACACACACAGTTTCTGAGCCAAGGCACCTAGATTCCAAACTCTTCCTCCTGGGGTAACTTGGGCAAGTCCCACAACCTCTTTATGCCTCGGTTTCTACATTAGCAAAATGAGGATGATAATACTCCTCAGGGTGGTATCAGAATTAGATGAGCATGTGTATTTGAAATGCTCAGGAAAGGGTAGCAATCATCATATTATTATTGTTGTTGTTGTTGCTATCATTATTTTATTCTCAACTTTGCTTTTATTCTTGTGAGACATATAGAGGGATACAAAACATTCTCAGCTCTCAAGAAACCTCCTAGTTAGCTGGAGAGAGGACACACCCATGGGTATCACCACGCAATAGAAGCTAAATGCGGGGGAGGCCATCAGTTTGGAGGGGCTCTGATGAAGGTGCTGCCCATGGGCTGGGATATCCAGGAAAGGCTTCTCAGGAGAGCTGCTGTTGAGGTGGGAACATGAATGAGGGGCAAATGTGTCCTACAGTCATACTAGAAGGAGAGCAATAGCAGGGGAACCCTGCAGATTGGAGGGTGGAAGGATCTATAGCAGCCTTTTGGCCCAGGGCTTTCATTCTGCACATAGGGAGCAGGCCAGAGGGCCTCCTTCTTGCTCAAGGTCACACAGCAGGTTAGTGGTTATGCTGGGGCAGGCACCCAGTCTGCTGGCCCCTGAGCTAGTGCTGTTTCCACCTCAGCAGCAGTGTGTCTGCATGGAAAACCACACATATCCACATGTGAAAAATGACAACAGACCTTACACCCTTTGCAAACATTAACTCAAAATGGATCACATACTTAATGGTAAGACACAAAACTACACAATTTTCAGAAGGAGAAATTTTCATAGGACAAAATCTAGATGAACTTGGGTTTGATGATGACTTTTAAATTTTTATAATTATTATTTTTTGAGATGGAGTCTCACTCTGTTGCCCAGGCTGGAGTGCAGTGGCACCATCTCATCTTACTGCAACCTCTGTCTCCGGGTTCAACTGATTCAGCCTTCCTAGAAGCTGGGATTATAGGCATGCACCACCATGCCCAGCTAATTTTTGTATTTTTAGTAGAAATGGGGTTTCAGCATGTTGACCAGACTGCTCTCGAATTCCTGACGTCAGGTGATCTGCCCGCCTGATCTCCCAAAGTGCTGGGATTACAGGTGTGAGCCACTGCGCCCGATCCTGATGATGACTTTTTAGATGCAACACCAAAGCCATGCTCCACAAAGGAAATAATTGATAAGCTGGATCATATTAAAATTAAAAATTTCTTCTCTGCAAGACACTGGCAATAAAATAAAAAGAGAAGCCACAGTCTGGGAGAAAATATTTCCAAAAAAAAAAAAATTCTGATAAAGACCTGATATCCAAAATATATAAAAAAACTAAAACTCAACAGTAAGAACACAAACAACCTGATTAAAAAAATGGGCCAAAAACCTTAACAGACATCTCACCCAAGAAGACACACACATGGCAAATAAGCCTATGAAAACCTGTTCCACATTGTATATCATCAGAGAAAGGCAAATTAAAACAACAGTGGGACACCATTACACTCCTATTAAAGTGACCCAAATCCAGAACACTGTCCACACCAAATGCTGGCAAGGATGAGAAGCAACAGGAATTATCATTCATTGCTGGTGGGAATGCAAAGTGGTACAGTCACTTTGGAAAAGTTTGGCGATTTCTCACAAACTAAACATACTCTTATCATATAATCCAGCAATCACTCTCCTTTACCTAGAAGAGTTGGAAACGTACACTCACATAAAAACCTGCATGTGGATGTTTATAGCAAATTGATTCATAATTGCCAAAACTTGGAAGCTACTAAGATGTCCTTAAGTAGGTAAAAGGATAAATTAACTGTGGTATGTGTAGACAATGGAATATCATTCAGCACTAAAAATAAATAAGCCATCAAGCCATAAAAAGACTTTTATGGAGAAAATTCAAATGCATATTACTAAGTAGAAGAAGTCAGTCAGAAAAGAAGCTATATACTGTGATTACAAATATATGACACTCTGGAAAAGGCAAAACTATGAAGACAGTAAAAAGATCCAGGATTGTCAGGGGCTGGGGGCAAGGAGAGATTAATACATGGACACGGAGGAATTTTAGGACAGGGAAAATGGTTGGTATGATACTGTAATGGTGAATGCATGCCATTACACATTTGTCCAAACCCATAGAATGTACAACAGCAAGACCGAACTCTAAACTATAGACTCTGGGTGGTCATGATATGTCAGTGTAAGTTCATCAATTATAACTAATGGACCACTGTGTGGGGGCATATTGAATACGGGAAGGCTATGCATGTGGGAGGGCAGGGAGTGTCAATTTTTCTGTGACCCTATAACTCTTCTAAAAAATAAAGTCTGCTTTTAAAAAGCCCTTACAGCATACAAGGAGCTCACTAGTTCTTGGGGGTGGTGATGTTGTCAGGCCAACTGCAGCAACGTAGATGGAGAGGAGGCTTGAGTTTTGAGTCTGCTTAGAGATCGAATCCAATCTCTCCACAAACAACTGGGTCCCTCTGTAACCTAATTCTTTTAATGGTTCCTCTTGTCCCCTCCTTCTCTTTCTTTTTTCCCTTCTCAAATGTGTCCCAAGGCTCTACTGCAGTCAAAGTCTCATGTTAAGTATTGGAAAAATAGACCTGAATGAGACTTAGTCTTTGTCCTCAAAAAGCAGGAGTAGAAAATACTTTTCTGTCTCTCCTTCCTTCCTTTCTTCCTTCTTTCCTTCTTCCCTTCCCTCCTTTCCCTCCCTTCCCTTCCTTCCCTCCCTCCCTCCCTCCTTCTTTCTTCTTTCCTTTCCCTTTTCCTTCCTCCCTCCCTCCCTCCCTCCCTCCTTCCCTTCCTTCCTTCCTTCCTTCCTTCCTTCCTTCCTTCCTTC
>NW_022437012.1:3288200-3312453 GCF_009761245.1 Sapajus apella | reverse complement strand
CTCTCTCTCTTCCTGAGACAGACTGTTACTCTGTCGCCCAGGCTAAAGTGCAGTGGCATGATCACAACCCACTGCAGCCTTGACTTCCTGGACTCCCACCCCGGCCTCTCAAGTAGCTGGGACTACAGGCATGCACAACCACACCTGGCCAAGTTTTGTATTTTTTGTAGAGATGAGGTTTTGCCATGTTTCCGAGGCTGGTTTTGAACTCTTGGGCCCAAAGTTCTAGAATAACAGGCTGGAGACACCACTTCCAGCCAGAAAATGTATTTTCATAGAAGAAATCAATTTCATTTGATTGGCAGTGGCAGGCTTAGTGCTACATGAAGGGATCTATTGCTCCATCAGAACCTTGAGTGAAAGCGGGCAATGATTGATTAGCAATGTCTGGCAAAGGTGCAGGTAGAGAAGAGTGGTTGCTTCTGGTTTGTGCATATTTCCAGAAACAAATCCTGGACTTTGAAAATGTTTGCATTTGGGCCTCACAGCCATAAATGTAATGTTCACTAGTTAGTGCAATCAATGAGTAGACTAGCACTAGAGATTAAAAAATCCATTAGCTAGCCAAAAACAAACAAAAAACAACCCACCCCATAAACAAACAATCTTTCTTTTCTCTTAAGAACCTCTCGGATTATAAGAGGCCTAGACTCTTCAAAGGGTAGCTGCATATAAGATACTCTTTATACAAGCCTGTAGAGGATTTTCTTTCTCTGATCCCTCTTGATTTGACCATTGGGTTGTATATGTCATCTTTTTAAAAAAATCCCACGTTGTACATAGAACCCCACTGCCTTGCATTCAATGCTGCCATGTGTCCTGATCCAGTCTCTGCCTTCTGATCTTCCCTAAACCCGATAGGAGACCACTGAGTTGACCCTTGAGAAGAGAGCATTCTATGTAATGTAGCATTTACAGCTTGTGATGAACATGATGAGTAGTCTTCCTGGTCTGGGCATATTCAGGCACAGAAGCAGTACTCTCTGTAAGTCAGCAATAGTAGGAGGAAGACCTGGGTTTACTTTGCAGGAAGTGGGGATGGTTTTACGGATTTATTCACACTCTCTGGGCCTGGTTTCCCTTTGTGACCACAAGTATATAGCTGTGGTGCTTCTGGATGCTGTTACTGTCTAGCCTTGACTCTATTTTAGAGCAAAGGCACCTGTAGAACTTTTTAGGGAACCAAACAAAGGTCTTACTGACCAAGTGCATGAACCATCTCGGCAAATTGTGAAAAGCAACGTAACTATAAATTCACAGTGCTCACAGTGCTTAGGGATTCCCAAGTGCAGAGGCAGCATTAATATAGGGGAAAAGACACAGGCTTTGGAGCCAGGCAGACCCAAGTTCGTATCTTCAGGGTGGTGGAATGTTGGATGAGTGATTCTCTTAGCCTTCATTACTTCGTAAACTGGAATATTAAGTCCTACTCATTTCATTATTGGGAAAATGAGAAAGCCAATACATGTGTGATGGTTAGGATTGGGTTTGCTATGAGTAACAGAGACCCCACATAGCAGTGCTTACACTGATAGTAGTTCTTCTCTCTTGCTTAGAAGTCCATAGATGTATAGCCTAGGTCTGGCTCAGAAGCTCCTCTCTGAAAAGTCCTCAGGGATCCACTTTTTTTCTCTTCACCTACCGTCCCTCAAGTTTGTTCTTATTCTTATGGTCTAGTATGATCACAACCACATCCACATTTTTCGGCAAAAGACCAAAGGCCTGAAAATAAAAGGACATGGGACAAAGGGTGTGGATCAGCCATTCTTTAAGAAAGGTACCAGCACGTTCATAGCCCTTCTGCTTACATTCTACTGGACAGAACCAAGTCACATGGTCACACTCAGCTGCAAAGGAACCTGGGAAATGTAGTTTTTATGCTGGGCACTCATGTGACCAGCTAAAAGTTTATTTATGGAAGATGGGAAACAATAGACTTTGGGGTTCAACAAATCTTTGTCCCAATGTAATGAAGCCCTTAGCACCGTGGTTAGCTACATACAAAATTCTTCCCTCTTTCCACTCATTGCAATGAGTTTGCTAAGTGTGACTGGTGTGGCTATAAGCTTTCATTTCAATATGGTTGCCAAGTGCACATACCACTCTGGCACTGTTTTCTAAATTTACCTAGAGAGGTTGTGGCAGAAAAAATTCCTTTTACAGCCTCTTTGTCAAGGAGCTGGTGGACATTTGGTGAGTGTAGATTTCTTGTTTCTAAGTTGACTATATTCAAGCATGCTCCCTACAAAATCAGAAATTGCTTAGTGATTTACACAGTCACCTTTGATTACTGGGAATAATTCTGTAAGAAGAGTAGAGCCCTAACGTAGCATACTACAGTGGTTGCTGATCCCAGCCTATTTTTTTTAAGAAGAGAAACATATTTAAATGGCACTCCTACACCCTCTTCTTTTGTGCTCTGTGGCATAAAGGCAAGGGAAGCAACTCATTTTCACCAATATTTACCCAGTGAACTCTAAGGCCAGGCAATATGCAAAACATATATGTGGAATTATCCACATTGTGAGGAGACAAACACTGCCTCTGACCTCATGAAGTGTTCTGTAGTTGGGAAAATGGATAGAAAACACATGATTACCCCAATACTTTTTAAACTATAATAATATCTAGATGTAATCACTATTAATAACTGAGGAGCCATTTTCCATGGAGCAGATGTTCCTGCTTCCTTCTCTACTGCCAAAACTGACTCAGAAACCAGATCTTGAACTTCTTTCTTGGAAATATTTCTTATGTTGTTTTCACCAGTTTATCTTTCACCATTGCTGGCCTGGCTCAGGCCCTGTGACTTCCCATGATGGCTGGATTTATGCAAAGATTACACCTGTGGACTGTAGAGAGAGTCACCCTACACCATCTCCAAGTCCCATCAGTTATTGGCTTTTTGGGGTTACTTGACATTTTGGGTCTCAGTTTCCTTCTCTCTAATGTGTGGCAATAACACACACACTGTATTGATTTGTTAGGGCTTTTGTAACAAAGTACTGCAAACCAGGTGGTTTCGATAACAGGAATTTATTGTCTCACCATTCTGGAGGCTACAAGTCCAAGATCAAAAGATTGGCAGCACAGGTTGGCTCCTTCTAAGGGCCATGAAGGAGGATCTTTTCCATGCCTCTCTCCTAGCTTCTGGTGGTTTGCTGGTGATCTTTGGAGCTCTTTGCCTTAGATGCATCACCCTAACCTCTGTCTTCATCTTCACATGATGTTCTCCCTGTGTGAATCTGTGTCCACATTTTGCCTTTTTATAAGGATGTCAGTCGTATTGGATTAAGAGCCTTCTCTATTTGAAGATGACTTTATTTTAACTAATTATATCTGCAGAGACCCTATTTCCAAGTTCTTTCACATTTGGAGGTACTGGGGTTTAGGGCTTCAGCATATGAAGTTTAGAGGACACAATTCAGCCCATAACACTGACTGCACACCCTGTGGATGCAAATGTGATATATATATATGTATATGTCTTGCCTAAATGATAGATTATTCTGGGGCTAGGTGCAGTGGCTCACACCTGTAAACCCAAGACTTTGGGAGGCCGAGGTTGGTGGATCATTTGAGGTCAGGACTTCGAGATCAGCCTGGCCAACATGGCGAAACCCCGCCTCTACTAAAAATACAAAAAAATTAGCTAGGCATGGTGGTGCATGCCCGTAATCCCAGATACTCAATGGGCTGAGGCAAGAGAATTGTTTGAACCCAGGAGGTGGACGTTGCAGTGAGCCAAGATTGTGCCACTGTACTCCAGCCTGGGCGATGAGGGATACTGTCAAAAAAAAAAAAAGTGGATATTTCTTCAATATAGATTGACTGCATTATGTCCCTGCTCAGACCACAAGTGTTGCTGTGACACTCAGACTTCTACATAATCTGGAAAAAATGCATCCAGCTCTTCTCTTTATTCCCGCATTACATTATTTACAGTGTTGGTGCATGTTCTGCTTTGAACTGCGATTGGCTGTGAATGCCAGCAGCCTCCCTCGTGATAGCCTTAGGGCCAGGACCATGCTCATTTAATCAAGTATAAATCTGTTCTCATATTTTTTTGTATTTTTCTATTGATATATCCCAGTTGTACATATTTTTGGGGTACATGTGGTATTTTGATACATGTATACAACATGAAATGATCAAATCAGGGTAATTGGGATACCCATCCCATCAAACATGTATCTTTTCCTTGTATTGCAAACATTACAATTCTTCTTTTCTAGTTATTTTGAAATATACAGTAAATTATTGTTAACTACAATTTCCTTAGTATAGTATTGAATGCTACAACTTATACCTTCTAACTGTATTTTTGTATCCATTTGCCAAACTCTCTTCATCCCCTGCATTCCCTCTTTTCCTTCCCAACCTCTCATATCTATTATTCTACTCTCTACTTTCATAATATCCACTTTTAAAGCTCTCATCTATGAGCAAGAACATGCAATATTCATCTTACTGTGTCTGGCTTATTTCACGTAATATAATGCATTCCAATTTCATTCATGTTGCTAAAAATAGCCAAGATATGGAATCAACCTGACTGTCCATCAATGGATGAATGGATAAAGAAAATGTATATGTGTGTGTGCATGTATATATATATATATATATATATATATATATGGATGTCATTTATACAGACAAAGATGTCGTTCTTTTTCGTAGATGAATAATATTCCATTGTGTGTTTATATCACATTTTCTTTATCCATTCATCCATGGATGGACACTGTGTGATTCCACATCTTGGCTATTGTGAATAGTGCTGTGATGAACAGGGGAGTGCAGGTACCTCTCTTACATACTACTTTTCTTTTGGATATATACCTGGTAGTGGGATTGCTGGATCCTATGGTAGTTTGTTCTATTTTTAATTTTTTGAGGAACCTCCATACTGTTTTCCAAAATGGCTGTTCTACTTTACATTCCCACCACCAGTGTATGAAGGTTCCTGTTTCTCTGTATCTTCTCCAGATGATATCTCATTGTGGTTCTGATATATAATTCCCTGATGATTGGCAACGTTGGGCATTTTTTCATCTACCTGTTAGCCATTTGTATTTCTTCTTTTGAGAAATGTCTATTCAGGTTTTTGCTCATTTTTAATCAAATTATTATTATTATTATTTGCTGTTTAATTGTTTGACTTACTCATCTATTCTGGTTATTAGTTCCTTAATGAATGGATAGATACAAATCTTTTCTCCCATTCTGTGGGTTGATTCTTCACATTGTTAATTGTTTCCTTTGCTGTGCAGAAGTGTTTTTGCTGGATATGATCCCATTTGTCTATTTTTGCTTTTGCTGTCTTGTTTCTATTCATTTCTGCAGCTTCTGTGTCCACAATGGTGCCAAGCTCCCACCAGATTCTGTGCAGTCCTGACTAGTCCTCGCTGTCGGGTGTGTGTGTGTGTGTGTGTGTGTGTGTGTGCATCTGTCTTTCTAGGTGTTCCCTCAGAAGGAGCAGCAACACATGGTAGAGAGTCAGGCTCTATCTGCCCTGGAGGGCTTTGCCCTTTCCCTTATGCCCAACCTCTGCTTCTGATCTGGCAAGCCAGCCTTCATCACGCCAGCCTCTTCTCCTGAGCTCTTTCCTCAACACTGGATCCTAGGTAGTTTCCATCCTGTCTTCTCCTAGAACCTCCTTATCCCCCAGTTGGAGTCTAAAGTTTCTAATGGATAGTGAGGAAGTTGACTATCAGGAGTAGCTGATGTCTGGAAGGAGAAAAAGTCTTCATGGTAGAGAAGCATGAAACTGCATGGTGGAGCGACAGTGGCTGAGAGGGACTCTTCCAATCTCCGTGTGCTCTTTCTTTTTATTTTTTAAATTCCCATTTCCATCAGTGATTCCACTTTCCTTTCTCAGATACTTCACATCTTCATGCTCCCTGGCTTGTATCTAAACATAACATGCTCTTGAGAAAGAAAACATTATCCATTTTTTATCCATCAATGAGAAAGGAAGTCACAAGGTTTCACCTTCCCAGTCTGGTCTCTGATTAGGGCCTGAAGGCTTTTCCCCATGGATGTTTCTGACGTGGGGAAGCTGGCATGCGAGTGGGCAATATATATCCTGCATGGTGGAAAATCCTCCCTGGGTGGAGCTGCATCATGCCTAGCTGGTTGGCACCCATCCTACAACTTCTCATCTACACATTGACCTCCTTCATTAGTGGGCCACAAATAGTCCTTTGTGGGTCACTGGCAGCTATGTAAAATTGCAAAGGGACAGACGATGTGGCTCCCCATAGATGTTTCCATGAGAATGATAGGCTGAGCACACACAAGAAACATGAATGACTGAAATGCAAGGATGCACAAGCCACCTGCCTGCAGGGCACATGCATGAACATGGACTTGCCTGGGCCAACAGAAGGATTGAATGATGGCAGTAATTAGTCCTTGTGGGGGATTCTGGTGTGGCTGTCTGGAGAAGGAGGCAAAGGAGCAGACCACAGTTAGAAGACAAGAATGGTCAGGAGCGCTCTAAGAAGGGAGAAGGTCAAGTATTGGAGCAATAGCTCAGAATCTCGGTAGGAAGACCAGTTTGGGAATGGGGAGAAGTCCAGACCAAGAAGAATTGATGGTTGAGTATGGTGGCTCACTCCTGTAATCCCAGCACTTTGGGGGGCCGTGGCGGGTGGATCACCTGTGGTTAGGAGTTTGAGACCAGGACCAACATGGTGAAACCCCATCTCTCTTAAAAAAATGCAAAAAATTTGCCAGGCATGGTGGACACTGGGATTACAATCCCAGCTACTTGGGAGGCTGAGGCAGAAGAAGCACTTGAGCCTAGGAGGTGGACTCCAGCCTGGGCACAAAAGTGAAGCTCTATCTCAAAAAAAAAAAAAAATTGATGGTTAAACATTCACTTTTTTGCCTTGAGAAATTTCCTTTGTCTTCTGGTTCCCATCTACCTTCTCAGCTAGTTCTGCCTACACAACCCTCCGCCAGCCCATAGGAACCTTCAGTGCAAGTTAGAAAAATATGCTCCAACTGGGCTGACCCGACCCTGCAGGCACACAGGTTGGCCAGCAGATGGCAACTTTGTGTGAACTGGAAAAGCCATGGCACTAGGCTTGGTCAGCCTCATGCTGAATTTTAAGATTCCCCTGGTGCCTTCAGCAGAGTGTCCTTGGGCAGCGTATACCTGCACAATTATACAGAACAGTCTTGTCTACACCCATGAGACCCACCTTGTAAACATTCTCCCCATGGACACATCAGCCCCCTTCACAACCCCATAATCTTGACACATTCTGTTCCTTCTGCCCAGAGTTCTTGTCTTCCTCTTTGCAAATTTCAACCCATGTCTCCAGAGTCAGCTCAAGCATCCTGCTATTGGCAACACTTCTGGACTGTACAAGACAGAGTAGAGGCTCTGAGTTCCTGTATCACTACAGCGAGGGGCATTGCTCATCCACCAACACACACACACACACACACACACACACACGTCTTTTTCTGAAACTGAACTTTTTCAAATCAGTGTCTTCACTAACAATGTGCAATACACTAATATTTTCTATTCAATTCCTTTCCATTTTTATTTATTTATTTTTTAAATTTTATTTTGAGTTCCAGGGTGCATGTGCAGGATGTGCAGGTTTGTTACATAAGTAAACATGTGCCATGGTGGTTTGCTGCACCTATCAACCCATCACCTAAGTATTCAGCCCAGCATGCATTAGCTATTTTTCCTGATGTTTTCTCACCCTCTGCAGACCACCCTACCCCCAAAAGGCCCCAGTGTGTGTTGTTCCCCTCCCTGTGTTCATGTGTTCTCATTGTTCAACTCCCTCTTATGAGTGAGAACATGCAGTGTTTGTTTTTTTGCTCCTGTGTTTGCTGAAGATAATGGCTTCCAGCTCCATCCATGTCCCTGCAAAAAACATGACCTCATTTCTTTTTATGGCTGCATAGTATTCCATGGTGAATATGTACCACAGTTTCTTTATCCAGCCTGTCATTGATGGGCATTTGGGTTGATTCCATGTCTTTGTTATTGTGAACAGTGCTGCAGCAAACATACACATGCATGTATCTTTGTAGTAGAAGGACTTATATTTCTCTGGGTATATACTCAGTAATGGAATTGCTGGGTTAAATGGCATTTCTGGTTCTATGTCTTTGAGAAATCACCACATCATCTTCCATAATGGTTGAACTAATTTACACTCCCACCAACAATGTAAAAGTGTTCCTATCTCTTCACACCAGCATCTGTTGTTTCTTGACGTTTTAATAACCGTCATTCTAACTGGCGTGAAATGGTATCTCGTAATGGTTTTGATTTGTATTTATCTAATGATCAGTGATGTTGAGCTTTTCTTCATATGTTTCCTGGCCACATAAATGTCTTATTTTGAAAAGTGTTCATGCCCTTTGCCCATTTTTAACAGGGTTTTTTTCTTTCTTGTAAATTTGTTTAAGTTCCTTGTAGGCTCTGAATATTAGACCTTTGTCAGAGTTTCATCCTGCTTTTAAAATGCTGGTTGTAACCTACTAAATTGATTTCCCAACTCATGAGAGTCACGGCTTTCAGTGTGAAAGACACTAATTGAAACCACTAAGAGGCAGGAGTCTGAGAAAGTACTGGCCAGTGAGTGCACCTGAGGGTTCTGTCCTTGGATGCATGGGAGGGAATGGATGGTGGCTGGGGTCAGCGAGCAGGTGGCTGGGCCTGGACTCAGATGTTTTCCCTTCCATGGCCATGAACAGCAATTTGGGCAATGCCCAGATATATTTCCAGCTCCCATTTTTAGCCCTTTCTGGCACCTGGGACCTTCCTGCTGCCCCCTGGGAACTCCCTCGTGGTGGCTAATGATGGCACTATACCTTCTCTCTGTCTCTCCAAGTCTCTGTCACTCTTTTTACTATCCCAGTCTTGTCACCCAAGGCCGTGGAAGGGAAGAGATAAGTCTTGTCCATTCTTATATCCTTGGTACTTTTAGAGTGTAAGGCCTTCAGGTACTCAGTGAACGCTGGCTGAATAAATAAAGGAGTAAATAAGTAAGTGGGTGACTGCAGCACCAGAGTTCTGCTGAGTGAGGAGCTACAGGGGCTGGCAACTCAAATGCCTTCAGGGATCAACAGGCAGGTAACATCACTCCATGAAACAGGCCAGGTGGGAGACAATAGGAGACAGCTATGAAGCCTCTGGAAGGCCAGTGTCTCTGTGTGACAGGCCACGTTCCTCTTGCTGCTGTAACAAATCACCATGAATATAATAGCTAACAACAGAAATGTATTTTCTTACAGCTGTGGAGGCCAGATGTCTGAACTGAGTCTAACAGGGCTGGGTTCTTTTTGAGGTCCCAGGGCACAATCTATTCCTTCCCTCTTCTACCTTGTGGTGGCTGCCCATGTTGCTTCTCCTGTGGCTGCTTCACTCCAGTCTCTGCTCTGCCATCACTGTCTCCTCCTCTTTTGTGTCAGATTTCCCTGTATCTTCTCCTTATAGGGACCCTTGTGGTCATAATTAAGGTGCATTCAGATTATCTGGAATAATCACTGCTTCTCAAAATCCTTAATTACATCTTCAAAGTCCTATTTGCCCTATCAGGTCACATTCATATAGATATAGGATTAGCACCAGGATATCTTGGGGACTATTTTTCAGTCTACTGTACCATGGCTGAGCAGAGTCAAGGGGAGGGATGGAGCTGAGAGTCTCCTGGGCCAAACTTCTTCCTGTAGATGCAAGAAAGTGAAGACTGGAGAGGGGAAGGGACTTGCCCAAGGCCACTCTCCAGTTAGGAGCAACACCAGGACTGCATTCCAGGTCTCTGCAGTTTCCACAATAGCCTCTTCTCAGAGGTGGCCTGTGGCTCTGATACACTTTTCTGCAATGTATCCTCAACAATGGTACCTACAATGTCAGAGAAAGGCTCCACACTGGTATTTTCACCCTAGGACTCAGACACATTCCCAGTTATTTCAGGACTTTTGGAGTTGAACTAATACATGAAAAGCTGGTGTGACTTTCCACAGAGATGATGCATCCTTAAAGTCTTAAGGATTTTTAAAGCCCCTTTGAGCTGTCAGGGGCACCTTAAAATAAATGTAGGTACTCTCTCTCCTAATCCCATTAATTATTCATGTCTTACTTTCCATTCAAACTACTCATCTCCCAAGTACTCCATACATTTTTTTTTACTTTGTTGTAATCATGCAGTTCAATACATCCAAAGTTTGCAGTGCTGATGATCAGAGGCCCAAATCCTTTCAGTTCTGCCTAGGAAGGGATTAGGAGGTTTAACCTTTTTCTTTTAGACTGAACCAGTATCGGAAAAAAAAATGTAAGAACTAACTTAGGAAAAAACACCAAGGAAGATGTGCTGTCGGTCAGCGTCTTATGGGATACCCAGCCAATGTGTCCCTGGATATTTTGTGAGGGGGCACGTCCTCCCTAATGGTGTCTCTGAACATTCCCAAATATCCTAACATATACTTAGGGAACTGACATGGTTTAATCAATTGCTATAGACAGATTGATAGATAGGACTCTTTATACACACAGATATATATATCAATATATGTACATATAAACATACATACATACATCTACACACATGTATATGGACATGCATATGAATCTGTGCATGCATGTGTGTGTGTGCATGTATGTCTTCTTGCAGACCTTTTCAAAGTAATGCATCCCATAATGTTAACCACCATGTAGAACAGAATTTAGGGATATGGGTTTTCAATACCCAAAGAAAAGAAAAGCAAGCAGGAAGAATTTGTTCTAATATTTTGGATGTGGGAAATTGTCCTCGCTTTCCTTTGTGATTCTTATTCTTAGGACCATTAATTGGCAAAGCAGATGAAGGCTGGATATACCTCCTCGAAAAGGCCTGTATGGGAAAGAGGACATCCTCACCAAGAGTTCTGGGTTTAAAAATGTGGCTGGGCATCCCATCAATGAGTCAGTCATCCTGAGAAGGACTGAAATAAAATGTTTGCTCTACAGCTTCATAGACAATAGGACCAATCATGTCATTAAAGTGTGCCTTCAAATACTTGAATGCATACCTGAAATTTTCCTATTCTGAGAGATTTTTGCTTTATCTGTTATGGTAGCCAAATTTGGGTGCTTTCTTGTAGCAAAGAAGGCTAAACAAATGCCCTCAAGAGCCAACAGCATAGCCAGTAACCTCAGTGAGGAAGACCGTGAAACAGGTGGGAGGGCTGGAGTCTGGGGGATGGAGTGCATTTATCCATGCTGAAGGGGCAGGACTCAGCTCCAGCAACTGTGGACATATGTAGGTATGGATTCAGTATTTCCAGTTATTCGATTTTATGAGAAAGGCTAGAAAATACGAATTTTAATACCAAGGAATCCATCTGGGCTGCATTAGGTTCACAGTCCACCAGCTTGAGATCTTTCCTGTCTAAGGCTACACTTTGGCTGACCAGTCAGTTCTGCAAAACCAACAGGCTAGCACAATAAGCAGTGTGACCGTTCCCTCTCTCTCCCCGACACCCTCAAAAGCACTATTTTGTTCTAGTGATGTTACATTATAAAATGATCATTTGGGAGAATAAATTCAAATAAAATTAGAGATAACTCATATTATTCTGCAGTTAACTTGATCAAATTTAACAAATATGAATCATTTGCTGACTGTTTAGCAGAGTCTATGCGGGGCCCAATGACACGTTAAAGCATTCTTCCTTTTCTCCATAACTAGTACTGCCCCTGGACTCAGGTAAAAGGGCCCCACCTGGTGCTGTACCCAGGCCAGCATTGCTTAGACTTTGTGTGCACCCAGATGTCCCGGGGGTCTTGTTAAAATGCTGATTCTAATTTAGGAGGCCTGGTGTGGATTCTGAGATTTTGCCTTTCTAACAAGCTCCAGAGTGATGCAGATACTGCTGGACCTCAGCTGCATTTTGAGTAGCAAGGATTAGAGGTTCAGCTCTGGCTGCTTCTGGCTGTGCCCTGCTCATGGGGTGAGAATTCTCAGGGTAAAAGAGTAGTGCCCATACGGAGGCCATGCCCTCCACCTTCTTGGTCACACTCTGGGTTCTGGGACCCTGAGATTCCCTTCTTGAATGGCTCCCAGCCCTCAATCAGGACCTGCATGGACCTCTTTTGTGGACCATCCTTCCCAAGGCTCACCTGCCATCTGAAGCATTGGCCTAGGTGTATATAGGGGGTGGAGAAGCAGCTTGGCCTGAGGCCCGAGGTATCCACATACTTGTGAATAGTGTTCAGAACTCAGTTGACCAAAACCTGCAGGTGATTCAGCTGCACACTCAAGCTAAGAGCCATCTCTGTAGACACAGCAGAACCAACAGTAAATACCAGTTGCTTGGAAACCATCCCAAATAATCTGAGATCAGTAACCTAGGAATAATGTCATTTCTCTTCCTCTGACAACATTGCAAGGAAGACTCCTCTCTCCCTCAGCTCGACTGCTAGGTTTTGAGTTTGGACAAGACAGCTCCCCTCTCCAAGCTTCCAAGTTTTTAGCCACAAAGTAAGAGTTGGACTATCAATCATTAGAGGATTGCCAGAGGCTCTTGTAGACTGTCAAGTCAGTGAATCTGAATAGATATCTGTTAAAATCTATGACATGTTTTCAGTTTCACTTATTCACATCAAAATCTGACTGATTAGTTCCTAAACCTTTCTGTTTGAACACACATATACCCCTGGGTGGGATAAGGGTGAAAGAGCTGCATGGGACAGTCCCTCTACAGCCGCCCTTCTCAAATGCTGACATGCACACAAATGGCCCACGGGTCTTGTTAACATGCAGATTCTGACATAGGAGGTCTGGGGTGGGGCCTGAGAGTCTGAATTCATAGCAAGCTCCCAGGTGATGCCAGGCTGCTGGTCGGGGGAGCACACTTTGCTAGCAAGTTTCTATGGTGGCAATAAGTTTGATCAGGTTGCTTCCTTTTGAAGACCGTGGATCAGTCTGAGAGGAAAATGGTGTTTTATGGAGGCAGAGAAGAGAGGAAGAATTAATTGACAGCAGGATACACAAAAGTGTATCTTTTGTTAGGTCATCAGTGAACTGTGACTATTCATAAGAGAGAGCAGTGGGAACTGCAGTAAACTGGAGAGAATGAGCCTCAGTGAGGGATTGGATGCCACTCAGCTCTGGCACCTTGACACCACGAAGCCACATGGCCAATAGTGCCAGATCTTCCAGCTTTTTGAGATAGCCCAGAAACTGAATTCTGTGAATTTTTTTGATTATCACATGTCAATTAGTTCACATTAAACTAACTGGCCAACTAAAAACCAACTAGCATTATGTGAGCCAAACAGAATGTGCATGAAGACCAAATGGCGTGTGAGTGATCAAACTCTAGATGGGAAAGAATTCCCTCCTGGGTCCTGGAGGTTAGTAGGTTAGGGAGAGGACACTGCCTGAGTATAATAGGGGTGGATAATAAAAAGAAAGTGGGAGCCTTGGAAGACCAACATGGCTACTTCCAAAGATGTTGCCTACTTACTCCACCTCTCCCTCCTAGGGATGATGCAGAATTTCTTCCTCTGGAGCTTGAGGTAGGAGAAAATAAAGAACGAGGGGCTCACAGCTGAATCCGGATCATGAGTGATGTGCTTCTACTCAGGGTAGGGAGGCGACCCAGGCCCCTGCCTCCCTGTGGTGGCACTGCTCTCCAGTGACCCTTGGGGAGTGTTTTCTGTATCCATCTGCTGAACTGGCTCTGTCTTCTTCATGGGAGGCTCTGACACAAAATAGCTAGCCACAGGATGCCCAGGCCCCGTCCGTAACCTTGTGCATGGTAAGATTCCAGAGTGCATCCCCGAGCCCAAGTTGTATAAAATGAATTGGAGAGACTTCATCTGGTCCACTCTCATTTTGTAACAATCTGAATCTCACTGAAGGCGTATATGGAAACCAAATTCTGGAGGTCAGATTTAGTGCCCCCTTCAACTTTGCCTCTAGGTTATTGGGAGAACTAAATGTGAGTATGTGTGAAACATGCTTTGTAAACTATAAAGTGCCACATATATGTCTGTGATTATTAGGAGATAGCAGGAAGTCAGCAACCCCCAGTTAATATCCCAGCTCTTACTAACTCTGTAAACATAGTCAAGTGACTTTACTTTTCCAAACTTGTCTCTCCACCTGTAAAATGGAGTGGATAAAGCTTCCCTCACCTCTGTGAGGACTAAATGAGATAGTGCATATAAACTACTCAGTATTTCATCTGACACAAAATAGCTGCTTCTCAATAAACAGTAGCAAATATTATAGTTATTATTTCTAATATATATAAATACTTCATTTCATTTTATACTTGTAAATGCTTTATAAAATTATGTGAGTAATTTTCACATCAAAAATCAGAAAATATTGATAAATAAAAGAAAATTAAAAACAGCCATGATACCCACATCTAGAAGTTAATCACTGATACCAACTCTGGACACTCTTCTAGATTTTCGTATACACAATCTACCTGTAAAGATATAATTATAGAGTTTTACAATTTGGCTCAGCATCATATTATGAGAAAATTTCCACATCAATAATTATAGTTTTATATCATTTAAAAGAACAGCAGACCCTTCTTCCACTTCTGGGGAGATGGAGTAGATAAACTTTTCCTTATTTCTTCCTCTGAGTACAACTAGAAACCTTGAAGATTATATATAAAACGTGCTTAAGAAGACTGAAAAATGGATAGAAAAATGCAGACTGGATAGAGACCTCAGGTGCTAAACAATGACTCACTGAGGAGTTTCCTGTTTTTTTTTCTGTTGTTGTGATTGTTTTGTTTTGTTTTAATCTTATATTTCCCAGTGTTAGAGCTGACAAAGCTGACACTGACAACCTGGAAACTCCAAGGGGTGCAGACCAAAAAAAAATCAAAGACTTCTCTTTCTAGTTAAAGTTTCAGTAAAGGAGCAGCTTAGCAAGGTAGAATATATTTACACAATAACTACTGCACTCTGGCCAAACATGGAAGCATAAACTGTGGACCAGTCCTATATCCATCAGCAAAGACTGCACAGGGAGCCCAGACCTCCATCTGTGCCAGTACCAGCCTGTAATGAGGTGCTTCAACACCCACATACAGGATCAGTGTTAGAGAAGGTCATATAGGGAGCCAAGACTCTCAGCTCTGCCTGATACCAAGTTCTCCTTCCACGCCAACACCAGGATGTGAGTGGGGAGCAAAAACTCTCACCCTGCCCAGCAGTAAGGATGAGATTCCTTCCACGGGAGTGGTGGAATAGGGAACTTAGACTTCCATTATCACTTGAAATAATGAACTAGTAGCTCTCCTCTTCCTGCTGAAGTGATGTCAGAGAAAGCTAACAAAAATAGAAAACTTAAGATCTAGAGGTGGATAACGATATAAAAATGTGCAGTTTTCAAACAAAAATCACTTGTCATACCAAGAACCAGGTAGGTCTCAAACTGAATGAAAAGACCATCAATAGAGGTGAACACAGAAATGGCAGAGATGTAAGAATGATTTGACAAAGACTTTAAAGCAGTCTTCATAAAAATGCTTCCATGAGCAATTATGCACACACTAGAAGCCAATTTAAAAATAGCAAGCCTTAGAAAAGAAACAGAAAATCTCAGCAAAGATACAGAGGATATGAACAAGAACCAAATGAGAGTTTTAGAACTGAAAAATACAATAACCAGGATAAGAAACTCAGTGGATGCGCTCCACAGCAGAATGGAAGAAACAACGGAAAAAATCAGTGAATTCAAAGAAAGAACAATTGCAATTTTAAGCAGCAGAAAGAAAATAGACTGAAAAACAAAATGAATAGAGGCTCAGAGACCATGAACTGTAACAAAAGATCTGATGTTGTGTTACTAAAATCTTGAAGGAAGAGAAAAAGGGTGGGGCTGAAAAAGTACTTTAAAAAATAATGGCTAAAAATTTCCAAGTTTTGACAAGAAACAGAAACCAACAGATTTAAGAAGTGATGCAAATCTTCGACAGGGTAAACTAAAGAAATCTACACCAAGGCATGTCATAATTCAACTTCTAAAAACTAAAAACAAAGAAAAAATCTTGCAAGCAGTTATAAAAAAGGAAAAAAATGAAAAGAAAAAGATGTCTTGCTTCTAAGAAAAAAATAATTAGAATGGCAGCAGATTTCTCATCAGAAACCTTGAAGGCCAGAAGAAAGTGGCACAGTATTTTTCAGGTGGGGCAAGAAGAAATTAAGACATTCGGGATGAAGGAAAGCTAAGTTAACTTGTTGCCAGCAGATCTACCCTGAAAGAACAGGTAAAGGAAATGCTGCAGTCAGAAAGGTGATGATAAAAGAAGGAACCTGAGAACATTAGGAAAGAAGAAAGAATAGGATAAGCAAAAGTATAGGTAAATACAGTAGGTTTTCTTTGTCTTGAGTTTTCCAAATTATGTTTGATGATTGAAAAAAAATTATAACAGTATCTCATGTGGTTCTAAATGTCCTGGAAGAAATATTCAAGATAAGTATATTACAAATGGGGGGAGGGTATAGAGGTTAAGTGAAGGTAAGATATTTATATTTCACTCAAACTAGTAAAATATTATCACTAGTAGACTGTAATAAGTTTTGATATATAATATAGTAATCAGCCCAAATATATACAAAGAGATATACTCAAAAACATAGATGAATGAAAGTTGAATTCTATTGTGTTCAAGTAATCCCCAGGAAGACAGAAAAGAAAAAATAGTGGTGAAAAACAGAACAAACTGAAAACAAAAATTGATATAGTAGACTTAAGCCCTAATATATTAATGTATAAATTCAATGTAAAGATCATAAAATATTAACTAAAAGACAGCAACTGACCGAGTAAATCAAAAAGCGTGGCCCAACTGTCTGCTATCTAAAACAACTCACTGCAAATATAATGTTATTGGCAAGCTGGAAATAAAAAAATTGAAAAAGATATATGATACATTTATCAATCAAAGGAAGATAAAAGTGGCTATATTATTAGCTAAACTAGAATTCAGAATAAAGAAAATTGTCAGACAGAGGGACATCATACAATGATGAAAGGATAAATCTAACAAGATATAACAATTCTAAATGTATATTTAACAAACAACAGATCTGAAAATATGCAAAGCCAAACTGATAATGAAACGAAAAATAGACAAATTCATAAATAGGTGAAGATTTCATCTTTCTCTTAACAATTGATAGAACAATAGATAGCAAATTAGCAACAATGTAGAAGACACAACAACACTATTAACCAAAAGAATGAAATCAGCATTTATAGAGCACCTCACTCAACAACAGCAGAATAGATACTCTAAGTGCTCTTGGAACAGACATCAAAATAGATTACACTCTGGGCCATAAAACAAACCTCAACACACTTAAAACAACTGAAATCCTGCAAAGTGTGTTCTCCAACCACTATGAAATCAAACTAGAAATCAATAGCATAAAGTAACATGAAAATCTCCAAGCACTTAGAAACTAAACAACACAATTATTCTAAATAATCCATGGATTGAAGTTAAAGTCTCAAGAGTAATAAATAATACATTGAACTGAATGAAAATAAAATTATATCATGTCTCAATTTGTGGGATACAGAGAAATCATTGTTGAGAGGCAAATTTATATTACTAAATTCATATATTAGAAAAGAGAAAAATTCTCAAATCAATAATATAAGCTCCCACCTCAAGAACCTAAAAAAGAAGAGCAAACTTAAAACCAAAGCAGGCAAAAAGAAGAAAATAAAAATGTTAAGAATAGAAATCAATGAAACAGAAGAAGAAAAATAGAAAAAGACAATGAAACAAAGAGCTGGTTCTTAGAAAACATCAATAAAATGGATAAATCTATAGCAAGGAAAAAAAAAGACACATTACCAATATAAGGAGATATCACTACAAACTCTGAAGGCATTCAGTAGATATTAAGAGTACTATGAACAACTCTTCACAAATAAATTTTACAAGAAAATGACATGACTTGCATTCTTGAAAAATAGAAGCTATTACAACTCATCCAATATGAAATAAATAATTTCAATAGGCCTATGGCTGTTGAGAAAATGGAATTCATAATTTTAAAACTCTCATAAAAAATATCTTAGCCCACATGGTTTCACTAGAGAATTCTACCAAATATTTAAAGAATAATTAGTACTAATTTTATGTAATCTCTCTGAGAAGATAGAAGAGGAATCACTTTTCAATTTATTTTATGGGGAGAGGCTGATATTACTTTGATACCAAAACCAAAGACAATATGAAAAAGAAAAACATAGACTCTTACAAATATGGATACAAAAATCCTTAACAAAATATTAGAAAATAGAATTTAGAAAAATGTACAAAAAATTATACCAACATGGTCAAGTGAGTTTTGTTCCAGCAATGCAAGGTTGGTTCAACATTCAAAAATCAATCAATGTAATCCACTATTTTACAAGCTAAATTAGAAAATAACATGAACACATCAATTGATACAGAGAATCATTTGAGAAAATTCAATACCCATTTATGACAAAACTTATAGAAAAGTAAAAATAGAGGAAATGTCCTCAATAAAAATCATTTATTTTTAAACCCCTACAGTTAAAATTATGCTTAGCCATGAAAGACTTAATGCCTGCTCTCTAAAATTGGAACTAGAATAAGGATGCCAGCTCTCACCATTTTTATTTCAGATAGTGCTGAAAGTTCTAATTTTTGCAGTGAAGCAAGAAAAGGAAAAGGCATTCAAATTAGAAAGGAAAAAATAAAACTGTCCCTGTTTGCAGATGACATAATTGTCTATGCAGAAAATTTTAAGAAATACACAAACAAAACAGATTAGAACTGTTTTGTTTGTAACTAATAAGTGAGTTCAGAAAGGTCACTGAGTAGAAATTGACACAAACAAATCAATTGCATTTCTATATATTAACAATAAGCATGTTGAAATGGAAATTAAAAATACGATACCATTTACAATCACCCAAAAAACACAAATGTTTAGATATAAATCTAAGAAAACATGTATAATACTTGTATGCTGAAGACTACACAATGATAATCAAAGTCTAGAAAGTTCCCTTAAAGAGGACATATGGGAATATCTATATTCCCATAGAGAGAGACGTACTATGTTCATGGATTGGAAGATTCATCATAGTAAAAGCATCAGTTCTCCCTAAATTGATATACAGGTTTTATGCAATTCCTATAAAATCCTAGTGAGGATTTTTTTTTTTTATAGAGACAAAATTATTCTAAAATTTAGCTGGAAGGGCAAGGGAACTAGAATGACTAAGACAATATTGAAAAAGAAAATAAAGTTGAAGAAATCAGTCTATCTAATTTCAAGACTTATTAGATAAGAATTCTACAGATTTCAAGACTGTGTTGTATTGGTAGAGAGGCAGACTTATAGATCAATGGGACAGAATAAAGAACTCAGAAATAGATCCAACATGCTCATCTGATATTTGAGAAACATGCAAAGGTAATTCAATGCAGGAAGACTAGCCACTTTAAACAGTGCTGGAACAATGGATATAAAATGAACTTTGACCTATGTCTTACACCTTATGCAAAAATTAATTCAAAATTAATTATGGATTCAATGTAAAACATAAAACCATAAAATTTTGTTTAAAAAATAGGATAGGCCGGGTGCAGTGGCACATGCCTGTGAGGCTGAGGTGGGTGGATCATGAGGTCAGGAATTCAAGATCAGCCTGGCCAAGATGATGAAACCCCATCTGTACTAAAAACTACAAAAATTAGCAAGGTGCGGTGGCAGGCACCTGTAATCTCAGCTACTCAGGAGGCTGAGGAAGGAGAATTACTTGAACCCAGTGGCAGAAGTTGAAGTGAGCTAAGATCTCACCACTGCACTCCAGCCTGGGCAACAGAGTGAGAATACATCTCAAAAAAAAAAAAAAAAAAGCCAGGATATTGGGAGGCTGAGGTGGGTGGATCACCTGAGGTCAGGAGTTCAAGACCAGCCTAACCAACATGGCAAAACCTTGTCTCTACTAAAAACACAAAAAGCTGGGCAAGGTGGTGTGCACCGGTAATCCCAGCTACTTGGGAGGGTGAGGCAGGAGAATCACTTGAACCCGGGGAGTGGAGGTTGCAGTGAGCCGAGATCACACCATTGTGCTCCAGCCTGGGTGATGGAGAGAGACTCTGTCTCAAAATAAAAACAAAAGGAAAAACAAAATAACAAACAAGCAAAAAACCGGGATAGTTTTTCTGGGTCTAGAACTAGGTAAAATAGACTTGACACCAAAAACTTAATTCATCAAATAAAAAAATAAATTGTGCTTCAAAATTAAAAACTTCTGTGACTCTGCTAATAAGAAAAAAAAGACAAGGTACAAGGGTGAAAGAAAAAATTTATAAGCCACATATCTGATGGAGGACTAGTATATAGAATGTGTAAAAAAAACTCAACCAGGAAATGACTCAATTAGAAAATGGACAAAAGATGTAAAAAGACATTTGACCAGAGAATATACACAGATGGCAAAGAAGCACATCAAAGGTGTTCAACTTCATTAGCCATTAGGGAATGCAAATTAAAACCACATGACATAGCACTACTCACTATCAGAATAGATGAAATAAAAATTGGTGACAACACCAAATTCTGATGAGAATGCTGGGAAAATGGAGCATTCATATATTGCTGGTGAGAACGTAAAATGGTATAGCCATTCTGGAAACAAGCTGGCAGTTCCTAAAAAACTAAACATGAAACCACATACAACCTAGCAATTCACTCCTGCACATTTATCCCAGAGAAATGAAGACTTATGTTCCCACAAATCCTGCAAAGGAATGATTATAGTAGCTTTATTTGTCGTCTCCAAACTGAATACAATCTAGCTGCCCTTCAGTGGCTGAATGGTTAAACAAATGTGGTACTTCCATACCATGGAGTACTATTCAGCAATAAAAAGCAGCGACCTGCATAAATATCCAGAGAATTATGCTAAGTTAAAAAAAAAAAGAATCCCAAAAAGTTGCATACTGTGTAATTCCACTTATATGACATTCCTGAAATGATATAATCATAGAAATGAAGAAAGAGATTACTGGTCACTGAAAGTTAAGGAGAAGGAGAAAGTGGGAGGTGAGTGGGTATGGTTGTAAAAAGTCAACACCTTTTGTAAAACAGCCTTGTGATGTTGGAAACTTTCTGTATCTTGTGACATTGTTCTATAGTTTTGTAAAATATTACTATTGAGGGAAACTGGGTAAAGGCTACATAAGCTCTCTCTGTATTATTTCTTACAACTGCTTATGTATCTACAAATATCTCAAAATAAATGTTTACTTAAAAAAACAATTCAATCTGGAAGTAGACTCTAGGATGAATAAATAAAAACAACAACACAAAAAACCAATTTGATAGGTTTAAAAAAGGATTGCAGACAATTGGATCCTATGAATATACTTCTTCAACCAATTTCTTATTGTTTGGACATTTGAGTTATTATAATTTTCTTCTTTCTGAAATCACAGGGATGACTGTCCTTGCAGCTAAATTTTGATGTATATTCTTTCCCTTCTTTGTAAACATCCCTAGAAATTGAATAGCTTGCATATTTTTCCACATTTTTCGGACGCCTTTGAATCCAAGGTGTAGAAAGACTCAATATTTGGAAGCATTGGATTTATGGGACGATTCAATATATGAACAGGAAGAAACTTTTTAAAAGATGCCAGTCCTCTCTGAATTTATCTTGAGCAATTTAGGCATAAGAGCTTGCTAATGTTGCATAATAAGCACAATTTGAAGGCTTTGAATACATGTTTCAAAGTTTAATCCATTTGAAAAATGTAGATAATACTAATTCCTACCTTCTGAAGTTATTGTGGGGATTAAACACAGGTAAAACACTTGGAAGAAAACTTAGTACATTATAAAGGCTCAATAAATGGTAGCTGCCATTATGATTTAGATTATGATTGAAATCCAAAAATAGTGCAGTAATTGACACTGGACTGTAGGAGGAAACCCATTGCCTCATTCCCTTGAAAACACTGTGAAAACACCTCATTACTAACCATTTCTATCGTTGCCGTGTTTTACTGTTATTTTAATTTTCATTTCTTAGATTAATAATGAATGGAGCTGGACACAGTGGCTCATGCCTGTAATCCCAGCACTTTGGGAGGCTGAGGCGGGAGGATCACTTGAGCTTAGGAGTTCAAGACCAGTCTGGGCAACATAGTGAAACCTCATCTCTATTTTTAAAGTAATCTTTTTCTTTTTAAAATAAAAGAATAATGAATTGAAACACATTTTCACTTATTTATTGGCCATTTATACATATTCTTTTATGCCTTGCCTGTTTGTATTTCTTGTCCATTTCTCACTTAGAATGTCTTTGTTGCTTTGAAGGAATTTTTATATAGTAAAGTCATTAACTCTTTTGCACACGCAGTGAGTGTGTGTGTGTGTGTGTGTGTGTGTATGCATATTTTAGAGACAGGAGCTCACTCTGTCACCCAGGCTAGAGTGCAGTGGTGTGATCATAGCTCACGGTAGCCTTGAGCTCCTGGGCTTAAGCAGTCCTCCCACCTCACCCTCTCAGGTAGCTGGGACTGCAAGAACACACCTAAACATCCAGCTAATTTTTCAAAAAACATTTTGTAGAGACAGGGTGTCCTTATGTTGCCTAGGCTAGTCTTGAACTCCTAGCCTAAAGTGATCCTCCTGTCTCAGCCTCCCTAAGTGCCAACATGTCCAGTTTAAAAATATTTCTATTAAGTTGTTCAGCTCTTAATACTTTAAATTATATTTTTTGATATGAAAAGTTTTAAAAGTGTTAGTCATATTTTAGGTAGAAATAATACCTTTATGATTTTTGCAATTGTTGTCTCTCCATAAGAACCTTCCTCATAGGAAAATTAACCACCTTTTTTTTTTCATGTTTTATTTTATTTAATTTTTACTGAATCTTGGGTGCTAGGAATTGCCTATTTATGATATACTCTTACCATTGATGCAAACACAGTTCATGTGTATTCATTCTCATGATTTTAAAAATGTGGTAAGCATCCATGAACCCATCATTCAATATAATAACTAGGATCTTGAAATAATTTATATTCTTCCATGTGATCTGTATACATCCTATCCTCCTGCCTCCTTCTTACTTGTGAAAAATATTCAGAAGTCTGTGTTTATCTTTTTCCTTTAGATATATAGTTTCATCTTATGTATATGCTTTCCTAGGAAGTATATATTTCATTCAAGTTGTTTTTATTTGTATAAAAAGAATATCATGCTGCATGTAATTTCTAGCACTGGCTTTTGCTCCACTTAATATTATTCTCCTCAGGCTAATTGCTATACCTGTGTCCTACCATACCTTGACTGCTGCATATATTCAGTTGCGTTCATATACCGTAGGTTTTCATACACTGCCCCATTTATAGACATTCGGGTCACTATTTTGCCTATTACTTTTCTGAGTGCATTTACTTACTTTTTTTCTGGTGTGCAGGTGAAAAGGTTTCTGTTGGGTCTATACCCAGAAATAGAATTGCTGGGTTACATGGTATGTGCCAAACTGTTTTCCAAGGGATTATATATCTTTCCTTTCCGGAAGCTTATTTAAAAGATCTCAGGGGAACACATCCTCCCCAACACTTGATATTGCTAGATTTTTACAATTTTCATCAATTGAATAGTGTTATGGTCTCTAAAATAGCATGTATATGAATACTGGATATGACATGGTACCTCACTATGTTCTTGGTTAGCATGTCCTCAATCTATTCTTGTCTTTATTGGCTTGTGTGGGTTTTTTTTTTTTTTTCCTGCTGTCAGTTGACAGTTGTGACTATTGGTGATTTTCTTTTTACAATGTAATATTTGAAGGTAACTCTTTAGCAATATGAAATTTATTATTGGTTAAGGTGCATATTCCTTTTAACAAATGGATAGTATATTTTTCCGACAATGTTTAGTAAACAATCTGCAATTGGACCCTTGGATTGTGATGTCAACTTTATCTTACACTGAATTTTTATAAGTGCATAAAAATCCTTTCCGTACTCTTTATTTGTTTAATTGGTTGGTCTGATTTTCATACCAGTACCATCTTGTTACAGTTGTATTTTATAGAACATATCGTTAGGTCAAGCTTTACTCTTTTTCCAAATATGTCTTCGCTATTTTCATTGCATTATTCTTTTAAATGAATTTTAGAGTTACTTTGCCAAATTCCCTTCTATCCTACCCTTCTAATTCACTCATCCTATTGGGTTC
>NW_022437012.1:3181160-3288100 GCF_009761245.1 Sapajus apella | reverse complement strand
TATATATATATATATATATATATATATATATATAGTCATCCCTCAGTATATGTGGGGGATTGGTCCCAGGACTTTCGATACCAAAATCCTCCAGTACTCAAGTACCTGATATAAAATAGTGTAGTATTTGCATATAATCTACACACTTCTTCCTGTATACTTTAAATCATCTCTAGATTAATTATAATACCAAATACAGTATAAATGCCACGTAAATAGTTGTTGTATTGTTTAGGAAATGATGACAAGAAAAGAAGTCTGTACATGTTCAGTACAGACTCAACTTTTTCTGACTATTTTTCATCTGAGATTGGTTGAATCCACGAATGTGGAATCCATGGATATGGAAGGCCGTCTGTATATAAGCATGAGAATTGATGTCTTCACAACATTAAGTCTCTGCATTTAAGAACGTGGTATTTTTTTTTCACCTTTATTTGAGTCTTATTTTGGAATATTCCTCAAGAAAGTTTGTAGCTTTCTCCATATACTTTCTTCACCATATTCTTAAGTTTGTAATAAAGATCTTAGAGTATGGTGATGACGAAATAATTATTGGTCTTTCTTGTTTGGGTTGTCTTAACATCATGCAAGTAACAAGTAGCCTTGTGTAGGTAGATGCCTTTAACACAATTAATTGGAAAGCCCCTGCTGATTCAGCTGTAGAAAGTTGCAAGTAGACAGCCAGCATGACTGTTTCAGCTTCACAGACCTGGCAACTATCAGGGGCTCAGTTGGTTAACATAAGATTAATAATTCAGCAAATGATTTCACTAATTTAACCCAATTGGCATTATTCTGTCTCTGAGCTCAGATTTGCAGGCAAAGCATTTGGGGCTCTATGTTACTAGAACGTGATCTTCATTTTCCCACATATTCTGTAGTGCACACCATCAAGTTCATTGCCTCCTTGAATTGGAGACCTTCACTTTAGATATAACACACACAAGTATGCATACTGCAATTTATTGGGTATGTATTCCATTTTTTAAAATACAGCTTGGCTTTGAGAAAAAAGTATCAACCTTTACACCCTGTGGTCTTTATCACCAGGCAGGAAGGCCATGAAAAAAAAAATGTTCCTCATTTGAAGTCTGGGACACCCTCCACACTCTAGTGCTGACCAGCACTTTTGAGAGAAACAGCAGATCCAGGGGCTAGTAACGTGTACTAACAAGCTTTGTATCCTGAAATCCATATTGCAGAAGGGATTGAAATCTACAGAAAGCCACATCTGTGTGCTCCTCGCAGACTCCAGCGCGGAGCCTGAATACAGCATGTCATTATGATTAATTGTGGGTAATGAGGGTCCTATGAAACCAAGAAAGAGAAGCGTTTGTTTCTCCGCTGCTACAGTTATAGCCTCTGATTTGTTTTCAAGCACTCTACAGCCAAAATAGAATAGGAAACGAGCATTCTCCAGCCATCCTTTACTTCCCTGCCAGGCATTTCAGTAAATTAACATGCGGGGACCGGTTGGGGATTTGTGAGCCTTCTCAAGGATGTGATAAAGAAAAGTCTTCCCAGTTCAAAGAATCTGTATAAAACCAGGCCGTAGGAGAGATCTGCTGTGAGTTTGGGGAAGCTAAGTGGTGCTCTGAGTTCAGCTACGAATAGGACAACAGACCACAGTGAATAAAAGAATTCTTTTATGGAAGCAGCGGGTGTTTTCGTCATTCTCTAACCTACCAGAAGGTGGTGCAAATTCACTGCTGATACAGTAAAGGAGGACGTGGCTTGCTTTTCCAGCCCTGCCCTGTCCAAGTACAGTAAAATGAGAGAGGGAGAGAGAGATAAAGAGAGAGAGAGAGAGAAAGAGGTTGATTCAAAAATAAATTAGGAACATTTAATCTTTTTAAAAACAAATGACTCCCCTTCAAGTTGTCTAACATCTTTGAACTCATTTCTTGCCAAGACTCAGTTGATGTGAGTGAAGCTAATAAAGAAACATGACACAAAGATTTGAAGAAGATAATTTTGAATATCTTAATGTAATAAAATTAAGATGGGGTATTTAATGGCTTTGGACAAACACTATGTTAAGGAAATGGCCTATGCTGGAGAGTCTAACAAATAGCAAAGAAGTGGTTAATTGGACAAACATTTTATTCCATTAAAGAATCATTATAGTATTTTAATATTTGGACATAAAAAATCTTTAAGATGAAGCACTGTGACTTTCAAGCAGCAGTACATGCATTTTTGAAATGAAAATTAAACTTTCTCCTAGGAAGATACTATAGGATGTAGAAGACCCAACAAGAGTGTTTAAAAACAAACAAAAACAAAACAAAACAAAACAAAACAGAAACCCATCATTAACAACAACCAAAATAGCAAAACCCTCCTCATTTGGTGTAAGGGGAGCTGCTGGAAGCAAGCCCTGGCTTAGAGCAGCTCATCAGCTGTGTGTACTGGTGCCCACGTTTCCAATAGTCAAGAGCATTTTTAGAGATGGGAGGTCTACCTAAAATGAGGAAAGTTTAAAAAATATTTTATTATGTCAGTAACATTAACTGAGGGCACCGTCAAAAGTATTTTCCTAAATTCTCTTAATTCCCAAGACCACTCTATTATATCTAAACAGAGGAGTATTTTTGAATAAAAGGAAAACAAAACAAACAAAACCCAAACACCCCAAACCTTTTTATATCGAAAACAAAACAAAGACCCAAAAGATGACTTGAACATTTTCGAATTAGAATTTCTAAAGAAAACACATCCAGAGAATGACCTCAGAGTTCTGAGTTAGTACTGATTTTTCAGCCCGAAATCGAGCATAGGTTTAACAAACGTTACCAGGGAGAACAATGTATTTTTGTTTCTAACTAAAATCTATCTTTTAAAAAATTAATTTTCTCTCTGTATTGCCGGATTACGTTTTCATTTAACTTTAGTGCCGTGCCTTGTAATTAGGTTTTCTTGATCTGTTTCTTGGAAAGAAAAAAAAAAAGTTAGGGGAAAAAAAGATAAAAAACAAGCTTGTTGGTTGCAGTTAAAATATTTTGCTTTATCTCGCCTGGCGGGAAAAGAACCAAGAACACTAAACTCAGGGCAGCAGCGAGTCCCACGCCCCGCGCTCCCTGTTCCCAAACCTCAACGTCGTTTCTTAAAATCTTCCGGGCATATTGTGAGGCCAAGGGCGCTTGGCAAGGGAAGAGAGCCGCTCGTGATTTATTTGGGAGAGGGTTGCGGTGTTGGAAAGGAAACTGGGGGGTTTACAAAGAGAACGGGTGGGTTTTGTTCAACAACTTATTCTCGGGCGTTTTCGTGGACTGAAGAGGAGTTTCGATCCTGTCTCGGGCTCACCTGGGAAGCCCCCCCCCCCCCCGACGCCCGCTTTGTTTGGCGTTCCTTTAAAGCCCGTTGTTGGCAGAGGGACCCACAATGAAACAAATTCTCATTTTATGACGTCTTTTCCCCCGCAGGGGTCCGGGCAACGTTTGGGGGACTCGGCACGCATGAAGATAAAAGAATTTTATTTTAAATGCTGTACATGTCAGGATTAGACAGCGTTTCCTTTCAGCTAAACTACAGAGCGGATCTTCATTTCCTATTTCACTGCTTCCCCCGAAAGAAACTTTCCTGTTTCTTTCTTTCTTTTTTCTTTTCTTTCTTCCCCCCGGCAAAGAGTCCGGGAGAAAAGTGCTGGGAACAGAGCTCCCCACGCGGCCCCCGGAAAGCAGACTTAGCTCCTGATCGTGGTCAATATCTGGGCAACCCGGGGCCTCGGCAACCGCTCGGGTTGAGTGTTTTTTGGGGAGGCTGCAAGCTAGTTTTGGCTACACTGGGCGTCTGAGCAGAGCCGGGGCGAGTTGTAAGCCTCAGTGAGAGGCACTTGTCCCGGGCAAAACGTTTGGAAAGAACCGTGCGCCCTGGGCTGCCGGGCGCCTCCGCCGCGCACAGGCGCTGCCCTCGCCCGGGACGCGTCGGGCCGCCGGGTCACCGCCTTTCCGAAAGGTTCGGGGCAGAGACAAAGTGCCTTCGCTGCTGCGATCGGTTGATTTTACTTTGCAACAAACGGCCCCTAAGGGGACCGGGCACCGGGCGGAGAGCTCGGCCGGGGGCGCGGCCTTTGTCGGCGGGCTCCGAGGGCCGCCCCGCCGGGCGCCAGGGTTTGGCGGGTGGCCGGGGCCCGAGCCCGCCCCTCAGGCCGCGCTCCTCCTTCCCGCGCACGCAGCGGAGAAAACGGACACAAACAGCATTTTGACCTTTTCCCACTTTAGCGGGAATCGGAGGAGCCCGGCGAGAAAGCCCGAAAAGGGAGGCGGTTCTTTATGGTCGGCGAGCTGGAGTCTGGCACCAGATGGTGGGGTTTGTCAGGCCCGGCCGCTCCCGGGGCCGCCCCACCCAGAGTCCCGAAAACAGTGCCCGGTGGACAGCGTCGCCGTAGCAGCTCCCATCCTCGCTTCCAGCCCCTTCCGCGTATTTTTTCCAGACGAAGTTGATAAAAGACGGACTTAAAAAAATTACTCGCAGTTAAACCCAAGAAAGTCATTCTTGATCTTTGGGTATCAGCACTTAACGGCCAGTGGCCTCTCCTTTCTCTCTGGAGGAGGTCGGGGTGGGGGCGACTGGGACCAGGTAGAAGGTAGTGTAGGGTTAAGAAACGTCAGACCTCGGAGAAGGGCCTCACTTCCTCTTCGTTTTGTCGCCCTTTGTGTTACATACGGGGGCAAGCAAGGTCTGCCAATCACTACCATTTCTCTTTCTTGTTCTATAAAGACAGGGTCGTCACAGCAACAGGGACATGACAGGCTGGTATCTCTCTCGAGCTCCAGGGGGCCCCTAATAGGATTGAAGCGAAAGATCAAGCGAATGGTTTCCTATTTTAGGCCCGTAATGACTCCCAACTGCTTGCATATACATGGGCCTTACAGTATTATGAGGCAACTTTTAATCCCAGAAAAGAGCAACCTGTTTTCTAGCAGGGTCTGTTTTTGAATACCCTATGGGATCCTCCCTCTCTCACCATTCTCCATCCTCCCCTTGGTTTTGGGGAGTAAGGGGAAGAAGAAATCCCCTCCTCTGATTTTACTTATCACCCCTTCCCCAGAAGCTGAAGGTGTCATTTCCTTTCATTAATTCATTTTACCAGCTCAAAGTAAATACTCCATTTACAGGAAACAAAGACACCCCTTTTTGGTATTCTGTTGAAGTCCCTGGGTGGGATCAGAAGTTTCCACATGTTTTGGAGAAACTGGCCTTGGCTGTACTTTGGCCAGGACAGCTCTCCCCACCTCCCCAACACACATACCTACAAAAACCAAAAGCAACCTAAGGAGGAGTGAAAAGGTTTCTCTCCCCCGGGCTATTTATGTTCAAAACAGAACGTGAGGTCACGTGGGTGTGGGGAGTGCGTGCGCTGGGTGGGTGTCCTTTATATGTGTGTTTGTGGAGTAGAGAGAGGAAATAAATGAAATGCTTGGGACAAGAGGAGCGGTTTGTTTTCACCCCCAAGACCTGGGGAAACCCATCAAAAGAGACTGACTTGAAAAAACCGAGAATGCCTGGGAAATCTGAAGGCAAACAGCCTTGGAATAATCAGCACCACCAACATCTGTCACCACAGCTGTTTCTTTTCTGGTTGGTGAGAGAAACCGTCTCTCTCCCGTGGGTTGGCAATGAACTCCAAGTAACGGGCCTAGGGTCTTAAACAGAATCCTCCAGGTCTCTGTTTACTCGGACTGCTTAAAAGTAGAACACAACACAAAACAAAACAAGCATAATATTGCCACCTTTTAGGTGAAAATAAGTAACTGGGTAAAGTAGGTTAGGAAGAATTATTCTTGACGTGTGGTCACAGATGGGGAAACTGAGGCATGGGGCCAGCCTTTGAATTTTCAAATTGATATCCAGTAAAGAATCAGAATTGATAAATCCAGTCCTCAGCTCTTGAAAGGCACTCCGTTAAAAAAGAAAACGATTATTACATTTTTTCTTTTCATTCAATTGATAGATAATTATTGAGCTTATGGAATGTGGAAAACAAAATGCTTTGTTTTGCAGGGGAGAAAGAATGAAATATCATCCCTGCCCTAAGAGAATATGTCTTCTGGGAGGGGCACTGTGACAAGCAAAGGCACAGATACCAGGAAGTGCATGGTTATAGAAATGTGGTGGCTTGATCTGAGGTTATGGGAGGGAAGCCCGACAAGGGAACAAGGACACGTAATGTCTGGCTGGGGTAAGAAGCAGAGACTTCATGGAAGAAGCAATAGCATTTGCCTAGGAGTTAAAAGTTAGTTGAGATTTCGATGAGTTGAGTTGGGAGAAAGGCATTCAAATGCAGGGAATAGCATGTAATCGAGAGGGAACAACAAATTCGTTTTTTCAGAGGATGGAGGGAGATAGGGCAGGAATAAAAGAGGAGAGGATAAAGGCAGTCTAAGATTTGTGGATAAGTGGAGCCCCAAAGCGACAGACCTAGGGGATATTCGTAAAAGGTGAATCAGGGGCTGATGCCCAGGAAGGTTTTGGGGTTGAGGAAAAGGCCTGGATTCTGAGATCCCAGTGGGAGCTATGGCGATCCTGAGGAGTGAGGACTGCTGCAGGCCACTGGCATGGGGATGGAGAGAAACAATGATTTGGTAAGACTTAATGGCCAAAGGACATGGAGCTCCAAGCAGAGAGGCAGGTTGGAGGTGACCGGGCCTTCAAGCCTGGGTAACCAGAGAATAAAAGACAGCTTCGTTATATGGAAGAAATTAAAATGGCATTTAAATTTACCATTACATACATTGCAGCAGTGTTTAAAACATTGAACATTTCATTATTAACAGAGAAACTCAGACACCGACATTGATGAGCTTTCTCCCAATGCTGAAGAGATTTCTTTGTCAAAGCTGGGCACTTGGCCTCATGGTTGAGTTCCAGCCAGACTTAGAAAGCCAGCACCCCAGAGCTCAGTGACTTTGTGGAGTGGGAGGACAGAAAACCAGCTTGTAGAAGCTATATTTTTCCATAGACACATTACTCCTCCTTAGCGTTTGTTCCCATTTATATACATTATTGAGAAAGAAAATTAGAGAAAGATATTCCAGAGGCATTTTCTCTGCAACTGCCAGGCAGTGAGGAAATGTTCCATTGATGAAAGTGATCTGGCATGTTTACTTTTCAGTTGCAACCAGTGTCTGCTTAAAAATGTTCTGATGGGAAGATACCTAGATTATCACACAGCAATGCAGGCCAGAGAGGTGAAAAATAGTGAAAAGGACACCCGACTGGGCAGGTGGATCTGGAGTTCCTTTCCTGGTCCTGCTTACCAGCTTGCATGGCCTCACCTATGGAGGGCACTCTCTTGCCTAGTTCCCCTCCTGAAAAACAAAGTGAGGTGGGTGATTTTAAAGCTTTTCAGCTCTGTGTGAGTGAATCAGTGATGTACCTATTTCCTTGGATTTCCCCAACACTTTTTTCTTATATTCTCTGTTGTGCTTTGCATGTGCAAACAGAAAGGATATTTATGTCAGATGACTTAGACTTTACTTTGGTTTTTAATAACTTCATTGACATTGAACTTTATTAATATTTTTAAAGCATCATTCTATCCATTTTCCCTTGATCCACAAAACTGCTGGGAGTTTTATTCCCAAATGTACAGCTAAAAATAACGATGATTTCTATTTATAGAGTGCTTGCCACATGTCAACATATGCCTTATATTTAATGTCCCACTCAATCACCACAATCTTGTAGATATTGTTACCTCCACTTTACAGATAAGGAAGCTGAGACTTGTAGGGGCTGGGCCTCACCAAATGCCTCCAGCTCCCTGATGACTGAGTCGGGATTTCAATCCTGGTGTATCAACTACAACTCTATGCTCTCCAAGGCCTTTGGAGGTTATGCAAGGGCTGTCAACTGTCTTCCTTTCCTACCCAATATTTCTTGTGCACATTTACCATCTGTATCATCAGAGAAAATTGTTGACCAATGTGGGCCTCCACTTGCTTTGTGGCCTTCCATGGCCTCCCCATGTGAAATATAAGGCCTAGATTTAAATCAGTCAAGCTGTTGACAAATGTCTATCAAGCACCCAGTATGTGTCTTACATTCTACCACGGGCTTTGGAACCCTGAAGAAGTATTGGAAACGTCTCCCTCCATCAGGATTTTACAATCTGAGATGAAGAAGCTAACTGAGTGAGTGAGCAGTGTTCCGTATCACCATGGAGAACGCCGAACTTTATGGAAAGCTCATTCTGCTCCCACCGGAACCTGGACTGTTCGGCTTAATTCTCATGACAGCCTCATTTGGTGGCTGCTACACAGTGAGAGCCTGTTGACAAAATCTACAACCAACATGCTGGTCCAAAGCAAAGACAGTTGGGGAGCTTGTTCTTGGTGCAGTGGCTTCTTTGTCCTGGACTTTGATTTTTTTGCTTATATTTTAGCCCTGGAATTAATAGGTAAGCCAAGCAGACTAGTTCTGACTGTCAATTACTGCATAATAGTAGTGGCTTAAAACAGTGGCTTAAAGTGGCTTTATTCTGCTTTTGAATTCGTGGGTCAACTGGGCTCAATGAGGCAGTTCCTGCTAGGGGTTCCTCAGACACTTGTAGTGAGATGGTTCTGGGGCTGAGGTCATCTAGGAAGCTTCTTCACTCATGTGTCTGGAACCTGGGCTGGGAAGACTCAGACAGCTAAGACCCCTTGGGCATCTCTCTCTAGGTGGCCTCCCCTCGTGGTCATTCTGTAAAACCAAGAGAAGTCCCAGGAAGGCTCTCAGTGGCCTCTTTTCAGTCCTGTGCCCATTCTTGAGCCCTCTCATTGTGGCCAGAGGGAGTTGTGCTTCGATTGGCTAGACCTGCGTCATGTTCTTCCCATGGGTCAACTGCATGCAAACTACTTAGACTGCATGTGGGAAAATGATGACTCCCAAGGGAAAATTGAAGTGAGGATGGATGATGGAAAAGCAAAGCTAGCTGAGGTCCACAGGAGTTCCTTGTTTCTTGCTGGTTCATAGATGTTTGTTGATGATGGTATTTGATGGGGATAGATCTCATACCCCATGCCCTGAGATGCTCAGGCCAGTGGCTTCTCTGCCTGGACTAGAAGCTACACATAGTTTTGTAGCCTAGGGGTTGGACAGTGGGCAGCTTGGGGGTTTTATGAACCTACAAGTTGGCTAACGTTGCATTTTCCTACATGTGTACCTTTGCGTATGCCATATCCTCCACTGAGCATGGTCTTTCTACTCATGTCCACCATTTGAAATTAAATTGTCCAACTTGGAAAGCCTGATGTATGATCACAGTAGCCAAAGATTAGCTTTTTGTCCTCCTATCTCTGTGGCTTTGCTATTCAAAGTGGGGCCTGAGTGCCAGCAACGTCAGCATCCGCTGGAAACCTGTCAGCAGTGTGGTCTTACTGTTTGCTTCAGAGCTAGTGAATTAGAACCTGCATTTTAACATGATCCCAGGTGGCATGTGGGCACAGCAAAGTCTGAGGAGCACCATGCCAGAGCAGCAGTTCTCTGAGCGTGGTCTGGGTAATGCTGAAGGTCTCTGAGACCCTTTCAGGGGGTCTGAAAGGTCAAACAATTTCCATACTAACACTAAGGTTGTTTCTCCTTTCTCACTCTCATTCTTCCACGAGGGCCCAGAGGAATTTCCCAGAAGCTCTGTAACCTGTGAGAAATAACTCTGATGGCTCATACTGTATGCTTTTGTGTTCTTATGTCTAAAAACTTGGTTTTAATTTCTGCTGTGGTAAATATAGCTGGGCACAGTTATTCACACCTGTAAGGCCAGTATTTTGGGAGGCCGAGTGAGTGGATCACTGGAGTTTAGAAGTTCAAGACCAGCCTGGGCAAAATGGTGAAACTGTCTCTATGAAAAAACTAAAAAATTAGCTGGGTGTGGGGGTGTACACCTGTATTCCCAGCTGCTTGGGAGGCTGAGGTGGGAGAATTGCTTGAGGTGGGAGGTTGAGGCTGCAGTGAGCCACGATTGTGCCACCATACTCCAGAATGGGAGACACAGCGTGACCCTGTCTCAAAACATTAGAAATAAATACATAAATAAATACAAATAGACATATGGCAGGGCATAGTGGCTCATGCCTGCAATCCCAGCAGTTTGAGGGACGAAGGCTGGCAAATCACTTGAGCCCAGGAATTTGAGACCAGCCTGAGCAACATGGTAAAACCCCATCTCTGCAAAGATTTCAAAAATTAGCCAGGCATGGTGGCATGTTCCTGTAGTCGCAGGGAGTTGGAAGGCTGAGGTGGGAGGATTGCTTGAGCCTAGGAGGAGGAGGAGGTTGCAGTGAATCAAGATTGAGTCACTGCACTCTGCCCAGGTGACCCTGTCTCAAATAAACAAACTCTCTCTCCATATATATATATTTATATTTATATATGTAAATATATATCATGTATTTATATATTTACAATTTACTTATAAACATATATTTAAACATATAAAGTATGTATATTTATATATAATTATATAATCAATTTAATATAAACATGTAACCTATTTTATATATAAACATATTTTTTTACATATTATATGTTTATATATTTATATATGTAAACATATAATATATGTAATATTATAATATATAATATATAATAAAATAATACATAATATATAATATATAATTAATATATAATATTATATATATTTTATGTATTATAGTATAATATAATTTAATATATTATATCAATGTAAACATATAATTATATTATATAAAATAGAATATTTTAATATATTTATATACAATAATATATTTCTATATTTGTATATGTATTATAGATAGAAAAAAACCACATAATTTTTAAGAGTGTAAAGGGATTCTGAGACCAAAACTTTTGAGAACTGCAGCTCTTGATCTTTCTGTCTCTGGGTAGGGAAAGTGTTAACCTTCCCTCTGCACTCTGGCTTCCAGCACTGAACCCGGCTCGCTGAAGGCACTGAATGAGGACAACCTGTACCTCCTTAGCCTTGAGGACAAGAAGAGGCTCCAGGGGTTACCCCTACCCACCCTGGGCATCAGGTTCTGTGTAATCCACTTGATAGACTCATGGCTAGACACAGAGCCCCTCAATATGTGTTTGCTGAAAACTGAAAATTAAAGAGGTTTTTTTTTGAGTAATTAAAAAAATCAGATCCCCCAACTCCTTTGTCCTTTAATTTATGACACTTCAATTTTCAATTCACATTGCTCAAGAAGGAACTCTTGCTGCCATTTAAAGAAAAGCCACACAAATTAAGAAAGAATCTCAATGTCATGGAGTAAGCCAGTGCTATTCAGGACCTGAGTTTCAAAATCCCTAGAGCAACTCCTTGTTGCTACACTATGGGTCTAGGAAAGGTCATAACGAGCTCAGGGTGTCCTGATGCCTCACTGCCGAGAACGGCTGAAACATCAAGTAGTGGTGGAGCCAGCCAGCCGGCCACTCAGGGGCCAGGGATGGAGGGCAGGGGATGTGGGTGTGACTGGGACTTGCCTACTCCTTCTGGACTCTACTCATCACTGCCATGCTTTCCATGAGTCCCGTACTGGGCTGGTCCTGTACTTAGGAATCTCAGTTCTTTCCCTCGGCAGCCTGAAGAAATATGCACTTGTGTTACCCTGACTGTTCCTTTGATGAAATGGAGACTTTGAGAATAACTTGCCCAAAGTCCCAGTGGATAAATGGCAGATCTTGTCTTTGAAGACCTGCTTCTCTGCTTATGCCAGAGTCCCTCTGGCCCTCTTTCCTGATGGCTTTTCTTCCCTGAGGAGATTTATCATCTCCATAGGGCTGATTCCTTAGTCTGATTGGGACATTGAGAAGGACTATTCTAGAACTGTCTTTTGGAATCAAAACCCTATTCAGGTTGGACTGAAGCCTCCGTTCCTCCCTCCCTCTTCCTTCCTCTTCTCCTTTCTCTCCTTCTTCTCCTCCTTCTCTCTCTATCTCTTACACCTCCTCTTCCTCAGCAGCTCTTGGAACCCCAGTAAAAGGATGGACTCTCCCCATACAAGTGCTAAGAGCCTGGTGACTGTGCAGGGCAGAGAGGTTCTGTGTAAAAGCCAGCATTTCCCACCCCCATGCCTGCCCTGACACACTCAGCAAGGAAGCAATGAGGAGATTGATTCTCCAGGGTCTCCCACCCTGTAAAGGGCGACTTCACACTTCTGCCCCATAGGCACTTAAAATATCACATTCAAAATCCACTGGGCTGTTTCTAGGGCCCACTCCATCCAAGGTAAACTGTTCATTACCCAGCAATAGGGGTTCAGGTGGGGGGCCAGGGTGCTATGGAGAAGTGAGCTCATTGAAATCCAGATAATCCCCAAACCTCATTTTCCCTACTGCATACGACTGCCTCTGCCCTGCCCCCTTTTACCAGAGCAGCCAAGAAGCCACTGGACCGCTTTGCCTGGCGCTCCTTTTATCTTCCTGGCCCGAGGGGGCCATGGGCTAATGATCAGTGAAATCAGGAAAGGCTGAGAGGCCCAGCTAATCCACAAATTGGATCATCCGCCCCTGAATAATCAAGAGTTGCTGGCACAAAAGTTGGTTTCTCTCTTTGATCATCAGCACGCTCAGGACACACCTACATTTGCTTCCTGTGGGAGTTCTCTGGGGAATTCAAGGCTGGTTCTGTTTGGCCAAATACAATTCAGATGCAGGACTAAAAAATCCCAATGTCCCAGTGTCCCTGGGGACTGTTTTAATATGACAGTGAGGAGAGAATTGAAATTCTAAAGAGGTGTAAACTCTTGAGATTTGATGAGCCAGTTCCATTCTGTGTTGTAGAGGCTTCTACACCAAGAGGGGGGATTTAATCATATGTAAACCTTATCACGCCATATCTAATATTGTGTATCTTAATAATAGTGATATATTGCAGTGATGCTGACAAGAATAGTTCAGGCATCCACTGCTTTAAGAAAACTTGAGGTACAGAAACCATAATTCTGGAAGAAGAAAGAAGGATGGTTTGTCATTATTTGTGTTCCAAGATGTTTTTTTTTTCCTTAACTAAGACTTTGCTTTAGATTCTTTTAAGTAGCAAGCATAACAGTGACTTTCAAGTGATTTAACTGATAAAACCGCGTTTACACACAAGTTGTCACGAATGGATTCATGTGGTACATGCGCCTGTGTTAACGATTTTTAATGATCAGATGGATGATTAAGGATCATCCGCCTACATTTGACCTTGGCCAAAAAGCTGAACCTGACACATGTCCTCTTCTCAGGCTAGGAAATTCCCATGTACTGTGATGTTATAGGAGTGGGTTCCAAAGTAAGGGGAAACTGAGAATTTGGTTAGGAAACTTTTTAAAAGAAAAAACATTTTAAAAGAAGAGAAATGTCCCCATGTTATGCCTTTGTGATGGCATGGACCCTGGACTCTCCTTGGACTCAGATAGCCATGGGATTGAATTCTGACTCTGCTGCTTATGGACAATGTTATTTACTGTCTCAGAGCTTCAGTTTCCACCTACGCTTCCACATCCTTCTCAAACCCCTCTGATACTTTTCCTTCTCACAGAGAACAACATCTAAAATGCCTCATTACAGCCTTAGGACCCTCATGATCTGGCTGCTGTTGATAATTTTGTTCTCTTATTCACCAGGCTTTCACAACTCAGCTTAGCCAGTCTCACTTCTGCCCCAGGACACTTGCACATGCTCTTTCTGAAGCCATTTCTCCAGGCCTTTGCATAACTCATTCAGTTCCTTGCTTAAATGTATCTTCTCAAATATTGTCTTCCTAGCCACATATCCTCAGGTCCCTCTCTGGCCCCTCTGCAGGCTTGATTTCACTTCACAGCACTTATTGCCTGACATATGTCATATTCATTCCTTTGTCGATTAATTTCTTTTTTGTTTTTGTTGACCAAACTGTAAGATCACGAGGCAGGGCATTTGTTTTATTTGTCCTTGTGTTCCTACTACCTAGGATGTTGCCTGCACCTGTCATAGACACCTAGTGATAGTAGGCTGAATCGCCTTGGGAACTGGTGATTATAAGATGTCCTCAGGATTAGGAACCATGTGGGTAAAGCCTGGCAAGAGCAAGCAAATGGTAAGTACTATTATTGTCACTAATATTGTGAGCACAAGGCCTAGTAAACACATTCTTTGTAAATACTTGCTGAATCTGTTGGACTTGAAGGGCCCAAGGGACCTATAATGGATGGCGGGTCTATTCCTCTTAATGAGCACAGCCTCAGGAACCTATGTTTCTGAAGCCTGTCAAGACCCCCCTCATCCTGCTCAAGGGTCTAAAACTCAAATGTTAGCAGGGGCTAAACAGATAATATAAACAACTGAAGCTGTTGGAATGGGAGCTGTTGAACTGTAAAGGCCATGTTCAACTCCACGTAAAGACCTAGGGTTGCCAGAACTCTTGCTTTTTCAAGAGAAATTGGAAGTCCAGACTTTCATGTAAAATCTCCTTATTTTAAAAGGCTGGTTATTGACATATTTTGGATGTTTGTTCCCTCCAAATCTCATGTTGAAATGTGATTTCCAATATTGGAGGAGAAGCCTACTGAGAGGTATTTTGGTCACAGGGACAGATCCCTCATGAATGGCTTGGTGCCCTCCCTTCAGCAATGAGTGAAGTCTTGCTCTATGAGTTCACATGAGAACCGACTGCTAAAAAGAGTCTGGTACCACCCCTCTCTCTGCCTCTCACTAAGTGACACACTGGCTCCCCTTCCCTTCCACCAAGCCCTCACCAGAAGTGGATGCTGGCTCCATGCTTCACGTACAGCCTGCAGAGGCATGAGCCCTCTTTTATTTGGTAAATTCCTAGTCTCAGTATTCCTTTATAGCAACACAAAATGGACTAATAGAGTTACTATGCTGGGGGTTGGCAACACCACTTCCATGTTTGGAGGTCCACTAGAAGGATTCACAGAACTCAGCATTTAGTTGTCATCACTTTTAAGTTTTACTGCAATGAGGTAAGGGTACACAGGCAGATCGCAGTGGGAAACACATAGGCAGAGCCTGGGGGAATCCGTGCATAGGCTTCTTTATGTTCACTCCCTCGAAGAGGGCTCACACACTGCCCACTCTTTCCTGAGCAGCAAAATTGCAGCAGCATGTATGGGATGTTTCAGCCCAGTGAAGCCCATTAGAGGCTCCTTGCCCAAGCTTTTTATTGGGGGCTGGTCACTCTGCCGGCATGTACTAAAATTCCAGACTCCCAGGAGGAAAACAGATGTCCAGCATAAACCCCATTGTGATAAGAATGTCACATTGAGCCACTCTTATCAGTTAGAGAATGTTTTACTTCCATGTAAGGAACTGTTTACCAGTCAAGTTCCAAGTCCGGGTTGAGGGCTACCCTTACAAGTAGACCTTTCCAAAGAGAGCAGTTTCAGGCCTGCTATGTTAACTCTTTGCACAGTTACTAAGTGAAAAATTGTAAGCTTTTTTATGAAGAAACATTTCTAACACGTGCACACAAAAAGAAAATAGTACCATGAACCTCCATGTACTCGTCACTTAGCTGTGTCAACAAACAGGTACCTGCGTTGATCCATCTGTGTCCCCACCCACTTCCCTTGAATTATTTTGAAGCAAATTCCAGAAATTGTGTTGCATCTGTACCAGTTCAGCAGGTATCTCTAAATGATAAGGACTTTTTACAAATGAGTTGGAGTGCATGCTACCAGAATGTAACCTCGCCCTAGCCCCATGCCAGGAATGATTTCTAAATGCATTCTTAGTCCCCGGGTGTCTCTGCCAGACTTTTATCCTGCCATCACTTCCTTAAAGACTTGAACCTGAGGGGAAGGTGAGAGAACACATTTTGTGGAGCAGTCCTGTGCTCCAGGTGATCAGGGATGGACCGCCTGGCACCAGGTGTCTACAAGATGTTTGCTTTACCAGAATGATGCTAGTGGTTTTTGGGGTGAGTGATACGGGTTTCTTTGGCTTGACTGTAAGCTGCTAGAAGGCAGTTGTTGTACCTGTTTTTATTTAGCTGTCTTCAGTGGGGCCCAGAAAAGGCCCCATGTTTACAGAACCCAGAAAAGAAGTGACATCTGGGTCTTAGAGGGACAGAGAACTGCAGGTGAGAGCAGCCACTTCCTGTGAACTAAGACCTTTTCTTTCTGAACATTCCTGCCATCCAAGAGATACAGCAAGCAGACAGGTGAACACTGGACAGGAAGTCAGTATTTCTGGGGTGTTTTTCCTCATCTCAGTCACTGACTAGGTAAGTGCCCTGGACTCAATCACTTCATTTCTCTTAGTTTTCTCTTTCGCGGAAGTATGTGTTTTTTCATTCATTCATTTGTTCACTCTGCAAGCATTTAGCATACGTTAGGTTGTGTGCTAGGTACGGGAGGTTAAGGGTTACCTAGAATGTTAGACCTCTTTCATAGCCCATGGCTATGAATTTTAGACCTCTTTCATAGAATTTTAGGCCTCTTTCACGGCCCCTTTCAACCAGAGGAACTCTGCTGCTTTTGGCTTTATTTGTTGTCCTTCTTGGGATTGTTTTCTTTTGCAGAAAATATTCTGAGACTAAAAGAAGAGTTTGATAGCTGCTGATCTTATTGAACACCTTCATGTTGCAAATAGACACAGTGAGACTCAGCAGGAAGTGCCTTGTCCAATGGACACAGACTCAGTGGGAAGTGCCTTGCCCAATGGACACAGAGAGACTCAGCGGAAACTGTCTTACCCAGTGGACACAGGGAGACTCAGCGGGAAGTGTCTCTCCCAAGTTGTTCAACTCCTGCTGCCTCAGTGTGTGCGGGAACTTGGGTCTGATGCCCATGTGTCACTCTCACTGCAGTGCTGTCCAGCCTCAGCTCCATCAGGAATGACCTGGCACAGGCACTGCTCAGCATTGCAGATGTAATGTGTGTAAAGGTGGGAAGGACGCCTGGTCTGAACATGCTCTTGAACCACTGCATCCTCAACCTGATAGGCCAGACTGACAAAATCTTTTATATTTACTTCCTGGAGAAACGTCCATAGAATCGCTTCTTGGTTGCCTTCCTGTGGGGACAGGGCGTGTAACAGAGGTTCCTGAGGCATCACAGGAGGCCAGGCTAACTCAGAAGAGAAATCTCTCAGGTACTTCAATGCATCTTGTTGGAATGCTGGGTTGACAACTAAAATGGCCTACAAATGGCTAAGAGATACTGATGAAATTGATAGGTGCTTGGGCCCTAAAACACCTGCCCAGGCTATGTGGGACCTGGGGCCATGGAGTGTGTGTGGTAATTTGCTAAGTTTTTAATCATGTTCTATAGTGGCTTTGTTGAAAAGAAATGAGGCTAAAAATTAGCAGACCTAGGACATGAGTCTGGCTTGGCTCTTGATCACCTCCCAACCTGGAACAGGTCTCCTGATGTCTGTGAGGTAAAGCTCATAGGGAGCTCCACAAATCAAGGACTAAATTTTATCGATAGCATCTGGCACAGTGCCCATTAAGTGTTCAAAGTCTTGAGTAAACAGGGTTTAGGTGTGCCTTTGGGCACTGCTCAGTGCAGGAATAACCCCCTGCTTTACTCCTTCTTCAACTGCCTCTCCTAGTCACTGGAATTCCCCTTTCTCTCCTCTTACCCCTCACTGAAAACACACCTTCTCTCCACCTTTCCAGCTCTACGCTTCCCCCCACTGAGGGTGTGATTGTTTTGTGAATGAGAAAAGTATGGATTATGGGGGAGAGCGAAGGGCTGCCTGGATTCTATCCAGTTATATAGGCTGCTGCTGGGAAGAGCACGATGGGTGTGTCCTGCATTTTCACCAATGTGCTGTGCCTGGATGAAGGTGCAGACACTCCAGCCTGAGGGCCATATAATACTTGACAAACAGACCTTCAACACCTCTGGTATGCTAAACACCTTGGGGGCGATGGGTAAAAAAAGGAACACAGGCACTAGAATAGCTATTCTGTTATAGAGGCAACGGTGTAAGAGGTGCCATGGGCGAACATGGGTCATTAGCCATACAGAGTGTGGCCTGACTGCCTGACACCACATCCTGGAAGAGGATAAGTGTCCTCTTTTTGGTTAGGTTGGCAATGGAGCTGCAGCTTCCCAGGGCTACTACCATGGAGCAGGTTGTTCACTGGACATGGTGTCCAGCTGGGGGATAATGAATGCTATAATTTAGTCCATGCTCCTTCTGCAGAGTTATGCGCCCTAGCAGAGCTGCACACAAGACATTGGCTGTCAGCCACAGTATGTGTCCCACCTTCTGCAGGATTGAGAGGCAGAGCTGGGCTCTCTGGCCTTTCATCCTCTACCCCTCACTACTAGGCAAGTTATCAGGGGGCAGTAGCCCCTCATGTTTCCATGTAGGGTGGCTCTAAAATATGTTTGGGTCCTGAATCCCTTCAAGAATCTGAGGAAAGCTTTGAACCTTCCCATCACCCACAAAGGTACATTCCCACATTAGCTTGCATGAAATGGCAAGATTATTTATTTATCTGAAGTCCATCAGTAGAGTCTTTTCCTATGGTCAAAGACCTTGGCACTAAAAGAGTAGTGGCCTCCTGCTCTGACCCATGTGAGAGGAATGAGTCACCTGACTAATGGAGGATTCCCACTGATCAGTATTGCTTGTTAAGTGGAGCTAATCTATTGAAAGGCTGGAGCAACGGGGATTTGATCTCTTTCTTCTCTTTGCACACTGGGCAGTCTGAGGTAGCCATTCTGTGTGAGTGTCTTCGGCAATTCCAAACTCTCTCTCTGGTGGGCTATTCCTCAAAACAAAGGTGGTAGGAGGTAGGGTGGGCAGGGAGGCTTACCAAGCCCTTTTAGCCAAAGATCTAGAATCCAAGTGACTTCATGGGTGGTCAGCTGTCCCCGGGGAGGCAGGAAGAGTAATGTAAAGGAGCACATAGGCACTGTATCGCCAGTGTTGGTTCTTATATGGGTGATGAGTTTGCATTAAATGCAAATAAATGAAAACAGAAAGAGGTCATATATGGACCAATTTTGAAATTGCAACATAAACCAAAGATTATGATTAATTGAGCTCCATGCATTGAGGCTGGACAAGGGGCAGGGTCCAGGTCATGGAGAGTCCTTAGGGATGTGCTAAGAAACATGGCCTTGAAATAAGGTAGCCTTTATGGTGGGCCATAAGGGATGATGCAGTTTCTAACCTAGTGCTGTGAGAGGAGGAAAGGAAGGAGGGAAACTGACTTGAGATCTAAATAGGAGGATTACTATCAGGTAATTGACTGGGTGTGAGAGTTCAAGGCCAACTCCAAGGTCACCAGCTTGAATGAAAGGGTAGATTTTAAGGCCACGAGCTGAGACACGAGAATAAGAGGAGAGGACACATTGATTATAATAGTTAACATTTATTGAGCACCAACTATGTGCCAGACACAGAGTTGAGTGCTAAAAACTCAACAGGCATAACTATATTTAATTTTTATGGGAATGCTTTGCTACGTTGTTGTCATTTTATAGATGGGAAGACTGAGGCTTTGAAAAGTTAAGCCGCTTGTCCAAGGTCGCAAAACATACGCATGGTTGTGGGGATTTTGAACGGTGTCAGCGTGGCTAGGCTAAGTTAATTTCTCAAAACTCCCTTTTGTGTGTGTTTTTGGTTATGGTGAGTCACAGAGTGATTCCTGTGAGAGGTTTGGAGGGCGGAGGGGAGGCAGTTGCTGCTTTGCAGCTCCCACACATGGACATGGCCCTCTGGTGCTGCTAATCTGCTGGCTTGCCTGTTGGTGTGAGGCAGCAGTTGGATCTGCTTTCCCTTTTCCCTGAATCCTCCTTCAGCATTCCTGACTCCTGGGCCAGGTGTGTGTTTAGGTCTGAAACAAAGATTCTGGCTTCTTCAGGAGACCCACATTACGAGGGTTAGAGGCAAAAGGACTGACTTGGGTGTGAGTCCATCTTCACGGGCCCTAGCTTGTACTCGTAGGGACCAATTGGCTCAGCTTCCCTTCCCAGCAGCCTGCCCTACACACTTCAAGATCCAGCATGTGATGCAAAGACATGTCTTACAGAGACCGGCTCCTACAATTGTGTAAGGTCAAATCCATGCCAAAAATGTTCCTTTACATATCTATATTATCTATATCTAATCTATATCTATATATGTATCTGTATCTATATTTATCTATACCTAGATCTCTATCTGCCCATATCTATATCTATGATGCGTGTATATCACACACATACTTGAAGTATACACACAAACATATATGTATATCTCTATGTATCCATCTATCTATCTATCCATCCGCCCATCCCTTAGTGGCTCTGCTTCTGTGGGTGAACCCCGACCAATGACTGATGATAATGCAGTGCTGTAGCAAAGATCTGATCTCAGGCTGTTTTACCACAGGACATGCACACTTTTTTACTCAGATTACACGGCAGTCAGACTGGGCTGGGGGTGGGGGTGTCCACTTTAGACAGGCTAAAACTGAGGTGCCTGTGAGATGTTTGGGTGACTGACTCACAGGCAGTCTAAGATAGCAGAGAAGCCTCATGCACAGTGGATGGTCAGAGAAGGGAAATGTGGGCAGGCTGGAATTAGAAACAAGTTTTATGGTGGTAGACTAGATTTAAGTCTCAAAGACTGGTAGGAGCTGGTTAAATGGATGGGAGTGAGGGAGAGCAATATCAATGGGGAAATAGCATGAGAAAAGCCTGCAGCAGGAATGGGCAGGGTCTGAGGCAATCAGCCTGAATGGTCTAGGAGGGGATTATTGATTATATGGCCATTGCTATCTATTCAGTTCTGGGAATTATGTCTCCCCAAGTATATGGTGGGCCCTGTGTGTTGGGTATTGCACCTGGTAATTTTCTAGTTTGAGTGAATCCAATTTGTCTCAAACATTTTGTGAGCACCTACTATTATGGCAACATTGTATTGAACATAAATATGAGTAAAACATGAACTATATCCTGGAGAAATTTGTGTTCAGGTTACAGATACTCCATACATTTAGGTTAAATTGAATTGAATGGAAATCTTGAGCTAATAGTATGGCTGACTGTGGACTCCTAACTCCATTTTGAGGTTAATTGCTTGGACAAAATGATAAAACAGGCCAGTCTGTCCACCCACCCATCCCCCCATCCATTCATCCAAAGCTAGTTTGCTCTGCCTACCCATTGAGCTGTCATTTATCTATCTCTACTTATCAACAATCTATTACCTCTTGTTTTATTAAACGGAGGGCAGAATTTGAGCAGTCTGCAAAATTACCCATATATACAATGACAATTAAAAGGTAAAAACAGACGAAAAAGTGAAAAGAAAGAAATTGTGATAGTGATAGTGACTGAATAATTGTTATTGATTATTGCAATAATTAGTTATTGTAGCTGAGTGTGGCATTGAGTGCTGAGTTTATTAGAAATTTTTAAGGCAAAAAGAAAGAAAAAGATGCACACTGGGTTGCCCAGTTTATAGTCACTGACGAGAAAAGGAACACAAGTTGTAAGAGAAGGACGTTCCCTGGCATTGTGTAGAAAGAGGATTTATTGTGTCAGGACTAAGTCAGGATAGTAGGTAACATAATGGACGCAGTCTTCGCTGCAGTTCTGCAAAGGCAAAGGAACGCTCCTCAAATGTTTCTCCTATCGATCCTCTATAAAGGCCGAGGGCATAACATTAAATCTTATTTCAGCTCAGGCTTTTCTGGGGCAAACTAAGATAATAATGTCCAGCCACATTAAATTCAGATGGTCAGACTCAGAACAGAGAGAGAGCCCACAGCATTCAGAGGAAGGGCTGGTTAGGTGGCTATTAGATGCTATCTTTCAAATTTCATTTGTCTCCAGAGAGCCTTTGGGTCAGGGGACTTTAATCTCCATACCAGAAAGGTCTTTCCATCTCGAAAATACATGGGTGTCAATTCAGAACTTGTTTCATTCCAGGAGTAAGAGAGCTGTAGACACCTTGCCTTCCCTCTTTTCTAAAGCAAGGAGCTGAAACACTGTATCAAGATCCTTCAGTTTAAAAATAATTCACACGATGACCTCCTTCCCCTGGCCATAGAATGACTTGTGAGCCCTTTGGACAGCAGCGCCTCAAGTCACGATGTCCAAGGCTGACACATTTCCTCACCGCTGTGGCTTGCTCTCAGTGGGGCTGGCCCAGGGCATGGCCAGTTTCCAGGATGGCGTCCACCTCATTCTGGTTGGCTGCTCCACTGTGTCAGTGTGTCACAGCATCAGCTGGACTGGTTCCCAGAATTCATCCCGTGCTCACAGCAAAACCTTGAAGACTTAGGTCAGTCCTGAAGGCCAGCTGGGATTGTGAATGGTTGAGGCAATTGTCCTTGGCGTGAAGGTCCAGCATTCCATGAGGATTCATTGAGCACATGTTGGATAAAACCTCTGGAGGTGCTTGAGTGTGTTGTGAAGAGGGGAATTGGGAGGAGAGGGAGTATGAAGCATGCAAAGGAAATAAATGGGATGGACCTGGACTTTCAGGATTATTCAGAGGGTTTAGAGAAAGGCTGGATAATATTTGAAATGTTACAACTTAACAAAAAGATCTCGCAGTTACTGGGTCTGATCAGCGTGCCTCGGGTTGCATATGTGGCTTTGGAAAAATCATAGAACCCCTCTGCTCTCAGGTTGCTCATCTTCGTAAAGCGGGAAAAGTAATAATCTGTAGCTTTGCTGAATTGAGGTGAGAGAACAAGAAAGACCACAGTATAAAAATGCATTGAGAAAGTAAAAAAGGTCTACATAGCAATGTAAGTTGATGTGATGATTAACATAATAATTACTGGTTTTAAAATATCACCTGTGAAATTAATCTGCTTTGGTGTCCAAAGTTACCAGTGTCAATAATGCCAGGCTTACCATGGAAGTCCTCGCCAAGTGATGCAAGCATTTCCTAGCTTTCCTCCTCAGTGGGCTCCATCAGCCAATGCTGTCTTCCCTTGTCTTTCCCTTTGTGCCTCTCTAGACTTTCATCCACGATTTGTCGGACACCCACACTTAAGCACACATCATACAGGCCATCTGACCCCCTGCTTCTCTCTAGCAAGCTTGCTACCACTGCTTCCGTGTGCATTAAAGGCCAGAGCTCCTTCCTTCCACTCTCCTGCCCCATAGACACTGCCCAGCTCCCTGCTGCTGCCGGAGAACTGCCGCTTGTCCTAGCTCCACTCAGCTCCCTTTTCCATTTCAGTAGACCAGATATTCTTTTTTACATGCACCACTTAAAGGAATTTACTATAATAATATGCTATAACCACAGTATATCATATACAGTGTGTAATAGAATATGATATATAATATAGCAATATATAATAATGCATAATATACTATATCTATACTATATATTATTCTATATCTGTGTGATATGTCCTATATATAAATATATACTACATGATATATTACACATATAGCATGTATATCAGTATATACTATAAATTATACAGCATAATTTCTTATTCAATTTTCAGAAACAACTCACTGAGGTATGTACTGTTACCATCTCTGTTTTATATAGGTGAGGACACTGAGAGTCAGAGTGGCTTGGGAAATTTGCCTGAAGCCGTTCAGCTAGTTGTGTGTGAGCCATAATTCTGACCTGGAGACTCCTCTTTTAGCTACTGTTCTTTACTATGTTCCACGGATTCTTGCAATTCAGTAATAACAGATTATGATTTTCTTATTGCTAATGCTGTTATTCAGTGGTGGGGTTGTTGTGTCAAGGGATGTGTATGCGTGTGTGTGAGTTGCATGTGTACATGTGAGAACTTCTCAATTTGATTGTCAATTTCTGGAGGGCAACAGCCAAGCCTCTGACTTAGGCTGGGAACTCCTAAAGACCACGCGTGCACCATTGGATTGGACATCTTAGTAGACAATGTTTAACGAAACAATGTAAAAAAAAATCTGCTGGAGTGGCCACGGACATATTCAAGATCACCCTGAGCCTTCAGCTCCTTGTTGTCTCATCCACTGATGCCCAGGGACCTTCCCACAGCTCTAAACAGTATGGCAGTTCTCTCTCTCGGAGGCCAATGCGAAAAACGCAGCATTTACAAGAGATGGTAGAAGACATGTTAGCATCTAATTGAAAATGTTGCCTGTTGTGACAAAAGAATTGAATGTTAGTTGCAGAAAGGTGTGTTGCTGTGTATGCACGTGCACAATCTTGTGAAAATGGGCAACATCTAAAACTCAGACTTTGCATTAATGGTGATTTGCCAATATTTAATTTGTAAGTTTGATTTCCTACATCTCTCTGGACCAACCCCTCCACCTCTGTGTGTCTTTGCCTTCTCCAGGAAAGATACAGAAATAACACTTCTTTCCTCTTCTTACAGTTACTGCACCTGACAAATTAAAATTGGTTTACAGGCAGTAGGCATTTTATGGGCCATCCCTGCAAGAAAAGAAATAAAAGTTAGAAGGCGGCTTCTCTCCGTTCTTGCCAGTCAAGGAACACAGAGCTATGGGCTGAAAGCAGCCCCACCTTTCCTTGCAACCTCTGCCCTCATCCTGCCGCACCCCCACTGTCCCTGCCAGCCCTAGGTACTTCCCGCCTCATGCTCTCCTGACTTACTGCTCTAACTCTCATTCTCCCCACTCACATCCACTCCACACAATCTCTAGTCAGCATCCTCTTCTCAAAGTGCAGCTCTGCCCAAGTCCATTCCTGCCCCAGAACCTTCCCTGTCACATGCTGATTAAGGCACAAGCTCACACCCCAGAAACTAAGCCTTTTCCCAGAAAGGCTCCAAATTTCCTTTCAAGTCTTCTCTCTGTGCTTTCTCTTCAGTGACCCAAACTGAACCCTTGACTCATTTAACAAATATTTTGGGGAACTTACCATATGTTAGGCATTGTGCTGGAATTACCCACACGAAATGTCTTAAAATGACCTGAATTGCCTTCACGTTGTTCAGGGTCTAGTGGGGCAGACATGTGACAATAATATTCTGTGCTATATGCCATGGGGGGAGAATGCCTAGGGTGTTGGGGAAGTGTGAGGAGGGATAGTTAACCAGCCCAGAGCAATCAGGAAAGGCTTCCTGGAAGGATCTTGAAGAAAATCAGCACTCACCACCTCTCAAGTAGCACTCTGCCTTCCTGTTCATGTGTTTTCTTCTGGCGTCTCTACAATTTCTGAAATTTATTCTTTGTCAGGACTCATTCAAACCACCTCCTCATCCAATAGTCATTTCTAGATTGCCCAACTTGAAGAGAGCATCCTTTATTGACTCCTGGTGGTATACTGTACATAGTCTTGCCTCTTGTGGCTCTTTGCCTTGTCTCACTCTGCTTTTATTATAGTATCTGATGTCATTATCTCAATATCTCCAACCTTATGTTTTAACTCAGTATGCTTTTCCTAGCATAGAGCTTTATATGGCTTCCCTGATGTGCCTGAATTAACTGCTTTGCCCATACATTCCCCTAAAGCGGACCAGGAGCTGCCCAGGATGGATTTGAAGGGAAGGTGGGGTCAGGCTTCCTGAGCCTGGTAAACAGTGTCCAGTGATCTCAGAGCCTGAACTTCATCAGGCTGAGGTAGTGCATGGTCACTGTGTGACCCCGTGACCTTGGTCAGAAGCCCTGGTCTCAGTCTGGGTCCCAGTGTTCATCTCTCAAGTGCAGGCCCTTGGTCACAAAACCATCATCTGTAGGAAAATGCAGAGGGCCTACAATACAGGAGAGAAGAGGTCAGGAAACCTGGAATCTAGTGCCACCCTGTCACTTCCTGTTGAGTCACAACAGATCTTCACCTTTGTGTCCCTAGTTGCAAAATGTCATTCTTGAATTAAAGGATTTTTCCAACTCAGAACTGTGCAAACTAGGATGACAACAGTTGAGATCACCCATTTTTGTTTTGAATAGAGTATGTAAATTCTGCTTTAAAAAGTAACTGCCCCTGTGTTCACATGACATAGTCCAGCCTTCTCTGCCCTTTGGTGTGGAGTGGAAAGATCTCTTCAGTTGTTGATTGGAAATTGTGCTCTTTTGGTAAAAAAAAAAAACAGAGAGAACATCAATAGGAAATGCCACATTTTGCAGCTTCGATGACTTAACTGAAAGTTCATCCTGCCCACTGGTCATTTGGTTCCGACAATAGGCTATAAAAGGCTTTAGTTTGATATATTTTAGACTGTTTCACCCAGAAAGAGTTTGTAAGCAGAGAAGACATGCATTTTGAAGAGCATTAAGAGCTTCTGAAATTGTCATTAACAGTTCTCCTCGGTGCTCCACTTCAATGAAATGAGTGGCAGTGACATAAGAAAAAAAATAATAGCCCAATCTTTGTGTTTTGTAATGAATAATAAAGTATTTTAACCTCTTTGGGGACTTAGCAGCACGTTAATCCTTTAATCCCTAGAAAAACCAATTTTGTTGACATAAAAAGGGGATATTTAACTTCATCCAATTAATTTTCTACCTTAGAGATGCCATGATTATGAAGATTAGATTGAATAGATTCATTAGAACTACTATATTGTGTATTAAGTAGAGGCTTTGACATCAAAAAGTAGCATCAGAAAAGAAATCCTATGTCACAATTTTGTTTATATGTGCCCACTCTGAGGTGCCAGGACTTTGAGGCCTGTGTGTCTGGGCACTGTTGCTTAGGCTGAACTGCTGACATCTGCAACTACTCAGCCACCATGCAGCCATTAAACCAGTGACGAGGCTGACATTCCTGCAATACCAGCTCCCTCCCTCTGTTTGAGCTCCAAATTAGAACTGTGCCTGTGAGGAGGCTGAACTGTGTGCTGCAGAAACATTCCTAACAGTAAGAAGTTAGTTAAGTGTGAACTCAATTTTAAATTACACAGCGTGGGGAAGCACACCATTCAAATCGTTCTCAGAACAATGGATTGGAATTGGAGATGGAAGATAAATGGTTGGAGATTTAACTATTTTTGCATTGGACTTCAGCAGGCAGACATGGAAAGGTTTTTATTCCACCCAACACCCAACCCTTGCCAGAATTGAATTTACAGGGATGAAAGAGATGAGATGATGAAAAGTGAGGGTTATGGCAGGGCCACAAGTATTTTAATGGTGCAGGGCAAAGCCCCATCTCTTGGCTGATGATGGCACCTTGAAGAAAGAAAAATGGGACATGGACAATGTTAGGGTGACCTGTCACTCTTATCCCAGCAGTCACTCTCAGTAGATGTCACTGAGCCAGCCTGTCACCTAAGCTGGAGGGCAAGGGCATGGATTGTATATGTTGACATCCCTTGTGTGTCTTGCTTGGCCCTTGGCATGCAAGTGGCATTGTCTAGTATGGCGCTTTCTATGAGGAATAGCATAATACAACTACAAAGAAACAACACTGATGTTCTTTATGTGGCTTGTGAGGGAGCACGGTACCATGGAGGAATGGGGAGTTGTGGAAACAGAGTCTGGAACCTGAATCTTTGTCTTACCACTCTCCAGCTCTCTAGCCTAGGACACATTGCTTGACTTATTTAAGACTTGGCTATCTCATCTGTTCAATGGGAAGAATTGTGTCAACCTCTTAGAGTTTTTATAGAGTGAAATTCTGTAAAGCAACTGGAAAATGAAAACCCCAGAACAAGAGGTGCCAGGTTGACATAGGCTTGTTTCTCTCCCATCATGTGGCAATTAATCTCATTTTCTTTTTTACTTAGGCATAAATAATAGAAATCTAAGGTACTACCGAGATCACCTAATTTTTTCCCTTAATTTTGCACATGAGAAGAGAAGTGAATTGTTTAAATCTGGTGGCCAATTGATTTTAGAATAGACAAGATCGAGAATCCTGACTCCCAAGTCAGACCTATTTCCATGAACTCCTATAGCATGATTTGATTGGCTAACTCTAGCTTTAGGGGGAAGCATTTCTCATCCAGCCCATATTTTTTCAGGTGACTGAATTCAGCCCTCTATCCCTTGATCTTCTATCCCTCAGAGCCTCCTTCTAATCGGAAACATTCCCAACTCCTTAAATTATCTGTTTGGATCCCATGCTAACTTTGCCTCAACTCCAGAAATTCCATTAGGTTTTTTTTTTTTTTTTCTCTCCAAAATAATATTGGTTTTCTCTTAGAAGCGGTTGCTTGCTGAACTTTTGTCCCTAAGTGCTTTTCGGAGTATCTCAGTCTCTTAATAACACATCTCTTTCAATCTCCGATATTCTTAAGCAGGCAGATCAGAGCGAGAGGTCGCGCATCACCTGGAAAGGAATCAAGGGGGCCGGGTTTGAGTCTTCAGGTGGAGCTCTGAGCTGGGAACTGCAGAAGCCAGGTCCAGCTGCATGTGGCAGTGGCTTTGCTTGGCTGTCTTCTAAGTCTGCTCTGATCGTACCCAGAATATCAGTGGTAAGATTGAGATAAGGTGCCCTTGGGGTTTATATAGCAGACAGGGAGGGAAACAAAGGCAGGGATTTCTCTACACCTGGTCCAGGCAAGGGCAGTAGCCATCAAGGTCTGCTACATTTCCTGGAAGAGTATCGCATTTGCTCCTGCCAAAGACCAACCTTCCAGGTTTGTCTCTTATCTTCCTGAAACTCCACAGTCTTCAGAAAAATGGCATTTAGAGGAACCATTTGTTTGCAATGGAAGTTTCCAGAAGGATACTGGCAGCAGACAAATCTTCAGGGACAGAATGCAGCCTGATAGGCAGAGGGAAAAGAAAAGAAAAACATCTGGTACCAAAGACAGCAAATGAGAAGGTAGTCCACATACTGTGGGCCAGTTGCTGCTGCTGAATTTACTCATTCATTCAACAAAAAGTTTATTGCATACTTTTTCTGTGCCAGACACTAGAGATACCGTAGGGAGAAAACCAGAAATGTCACCTGCCTTTATGAAACCTTCATTGTTCTTTCCTCTTCCTAAGTGTGTTTGTTAGAGTCCTAAGGTTTCACGGTATGAAACTTCCTTGCTATTTATAAAACACTTTACAACTTATTAACCATTGATGAACTACCCTCTTAACAATCTGTGAATGTATTTCCCATTTATTAGACAGGAAACATGAGGTTAAGTGTTACCTTAAGTTGCACAATAGTTGGCTCTTAGTCTCCGTTTCTCAGAGTGAGTTTGCCCTAAACTGGAAAATTATTGCAGGTTCCCGAGCTTATCATAAGACCAAGGGCTGGCATGCTGGCTCCTTCCTATTAATCCCAACAGAGTCACACGGCTCAGTAAGGACCTCTTTGCAGGCGAATGTGCCGCCAGTTGCATGTGGCTGGAGTCTTCCCCATCTTTGTCCTAAGTGAGCATGATTTTCTAACAAGACCCTCTTTGGCCACCACACCACACTACGCCGTCTTCTCAGAGTAATGAAAGGCCACAGACCCAAGCTCCAAAATTGGCCAACACAAAGCCACGTAGTAGAGTAGACTGACTTTATGTGCCAATTTGGTTTGAAATGGAAGTGAGTTTCAGTTGTGTATTTTAAAAAGGTTGATGTGTTGTTTTCGTGAGGATCTCCTAACCCCCAAATGTCTGACCACCTTGGTGTGCTTGAGGAAGACTCAAACTCTGTCCCTCCAGTTCACTCCCAGAGAAGCAGGGTTTGCCTTAACTCTGGTCTGGCTGCCTGGGACCCCTGGAGATAGAAAGAAGGGCAAGTTCTTATTCAGGGACTGAGACATTCTCAGACATCACTGTCAGCAGGAGGCCTGCTCCAGCTACAGTGGGAAGGAACTGATCCTTACACCGTTCTTGGCTCCAGTCTTCCTGCCTTCCTTCCCCCTGGATTTCAAGAGGAAGAGGGATCTTTGAGTTTGAATGGAGCTCCTTCAAACTTATTTATGATTTAATCCATCTCTGAGTGAAGATTCGTCCAGCTGGAGGAGGAGTCTGCTTTGCTGACTCCCATCACTAGAAAATTAGCCCCTCATGAGGTGTCAGTGCTTCTGTAGACCCAGGTTCCTGATAAACTATAATCTGAGGGATACAGAAGTGTCAGATGTCTGCCCATTTGCAGTTTAGGAGGGGAGGAGGAAGACCTGAGTATCTAAACCAGAAATCACTCTGAAGGCAGAGTTAAACAAAGGCTGGACTCCAGGCCGTTTGAAAAATTACACAGAAATTACTCTTTTTCATTCCTACATTCCTACACTTGTAAATGTGCCACATTATCCCATCAGCCCATCCTCTTTGGAGTTTCCATCTGTGACTGGCACCAAGAGGTTCGCTGAGGAATAGTCTCCCATTCATCATGAAGTGGGATCTTTGCTGTGTCTCTTCCTTCAGAATGTGCCACCTCCTGTTTTTTGGTCTTCCTAGGTTTCCAGAGCTGGGCCTAGGAAATGTGGAGGGCTGGTCTTACCCACCAGGTAGGACACTGCTCCTGGCCCTTGCTGGGGACCAGTACCTAGGCCTCAGCAGTTTAACAAATAGTAATTATTATCTCAGTGGTAAGATTTTCTCTCCACCACCCCTTCCTCCTCCCGCTCCCCCTGGCTGTGGTAGAATTTCAGACATAAAAGCCTGCAAGTCACAGTTTAGACTGCAACCTGGGCAGCAAGCCTGAGGACAGATCTGGGAGGAGCATGCAGCTGGTTGGCCTTGAAAGGCCTGGACCAATTGGCAGAAAGCCGGGGCTGGGGCTCATCCTCCTGAGGCTGGTTCTCTTGGGCCTCACCCAATGCCAGATAAGGGCTTTGGAGGAGCCATCGCACTACACCCTGTCTATCATTTGCAGATTAAGTCTCCTCAAATAGGCCCACACGATGCAGACTCTCAGCACGCACCCTACTCTCTCCGTCAATAATCCATCAATTAAGGGCTGCTAATAATATGCATTGACACAGCAGATTAGGCAGCCGTGGTCCTGTTGGCCAGCTCTTCAAGTCAATGGTTGTAGGATTATCAACTCTGCCACTGACGTTTGCTTCATTCTTCCCTCCCCAGTCCCTGGTGAGATTTGAGAGAGAGAGAGAGCTCCATTCAAAACCAAAAGCTCAAAAACAAAAGAGTAATCTCAGCGTGAGGGCCTGAAAAGCAATTCAGATCAAGAGAATACAGAGGCAACCCATTGCTTTCCTCTCTCATCACTGCTTTCTCCCTTCTTTGTGCTGAAATTGTCGTTTGTGGAGAGTTTAGCTCAGAGGACAGGGGTGTCAGACCCTCTAATCCTTTAAACCCAATGGGCACAGGGAACCAGGCAAACTGCCGTAGGAAAGGTGCTTATTTTCCAGGTGTAAGGCAAGACTGACTATCACACCACGTTTTCTCTACTCTGGTGGGTAAACACATGGCTGCAGATGGAGAACAAAGGTTTGCCATAAATCTGGCCTTGGGAAAACAGGAGATACTTGTCAGGGGAGACAATCAAGACCTTATCTGGTCTTTTTCTCGTGGTCCTTTCCTCTCTATCATCCTTTAGTTCCTTTTTAGGGAAAGTGTTAGTGTGTTGGATGGTAGGGATGTAAGCAGAACGGTGGGTCTACAGCACTCACAGTGGGAGGTGAGCAAGGCCAGTGCAAGACTGACCCCGGGAATAGAGCTCTGTGATGAATCCATCCAGGGAGCCAACCCAGTTCAAGAAAGGAGGCAGGTCTAATGCCTGGATGTTGTGTGCCTTAGAGGTGATGTAAGGTGGGGAGCAAGCCCTGAGATCAAGCAAATGGAGGCATCCAGGGAATGAGAGGCTAATGACGAGGAAGTAAGAGTATTAACGTGAGCTGGATTCCATCCAGCAGTTGAGGTGGGATGGGACCAGGATGCCCCACTACAAACTCACAATGATTCCAGTTCTAGTCAGCTCAGGATGCCCTAACAAATACCACAGAGTGGGCAGCTTCAACAACCAACATTTATTTTCTCACAGCCCCAGAGGGTGGAAGTCAGAGATCAAGGCATCAGCAGGTTGGGTTTCTCCCGCGGGCTTTCTCTGTGGCTTGCAGATGGCCGTCTTCTTGCTGCGTCCTCGCATGGCCTTTTTCCTGTGCATGTGCTTCCCTGGTGTCTGTGTGCCCAGATTTCCTCTTCTTAGAAGGACGCCAGTCAGATTGAATGAAAGCCCATCCTAACACCGTCATTTTAATGTAATTACCTGTTTAAAGGCTCTTTTTTGAAAAGCAGTCCCATTTCGAGGTACCTGGGGGTTAGCGTCTCAGCATGTGAATTTGGGAGGATATAATTCAGCCCCTAACAACCTTCAGGACTAGCTCTGCTGCGAGCTGGGAGGAACTGGGCCTCACAGGGCATTGTGCCTAAGGGATGCTTACCTTCAGGAAGGGGATGGCCCAGAGAACAAGCATTTTTCAGTGGCAGCTGCTATACCCAGCAAGGAATTAATTTCCTATAAGAGGTGAGAAAAAGTTTCCATGGATTTGGGGTTTGGAGGCACACCCTAAGAAACTAGTTTTCCTAGGCACAATCTATCCTGACATTTATTGTAGTTGCCATTGTGCTGATAGCAATGGAAGGACATTGCCAGGAACATTTGCGCTGCCCTGAAGGACAGGCTGGACCCCTGCCTGTCAGAGCCCTGTGGACTGTGTAGAAGATTGTATCCTTGCTCTCAGTTCTTCAGTTCTTCCCTATGACCAGGTAACACACTCATGGCTGGGACCATGTGGCTTGACAGTCTTTCCCACTGGAGAGGGTGGAGTACATTTCCCACTCTATTGATGGCCAGGTGACTTGGCCAGAGAAGCAAGAATGATGTGTGCATATCTCTGATTTGCCTGACCCTTTTGTGTCCTTGTGGTCTGCCAGAAAAGCATGGTCCTGTAATGAAGTGTGGAACATATTTGCACCTGATCAGCGACTTATACAGAGCTGGACCAGCTGACCTACAGACCTGTGAGGGAGAAAAATCAATGTTAACTGTTGTAAGCCCCTGAGATTTTGAAGTTGTTTGTTACTTAACAAAACTGATGGTGACTATGGGAACGGGCCCTGCCCTATGAGGGTCAGCCCTTGGAGGGCTTGTCCATTTGTTACTCCCTTCCATTTAGGGATTGCTGGCTGCTGCCACATCTGATCTTTTAGACTGAGTCACCCTGTGACTTCAGGGTAGTTCCCTCCCACTCCCTCTCCATGGCAAGGATGCTCAGCCTTTCTCACTGAACTCCCATGTGTGATCACTTGTGAGAAAAGACTTTTGGTGCTAAGCATATTTGAAAACCACCAGCCAGGCGTAATAATCTTGACACTGGGACCTAGGCACTTTCTTAGTAGTAGTGGTTGAGCCAGAAGTAAAAATCCCAGGTCTCTGCACTTCCTTCCCTCTCGGTGATCCCTGCTCTCCTTGGGGAAGCTGCCCAAATCCGAGGGGTTCAGATGCTCTTTCAGTTGACATCTCTGTGAGAGATGCCTTAGGGATATTAGGATTGTTGGACACACATCACTTTTCTAAGTTAAAAATTAAACACATGGATATAAAAAGATTATTCTTGAAAGTTCCATTGGACAGGGATGGACTAATTATTGTCCTTGGTTTATAACACTCATCTTTGGTCCCTTAAAGCTACTTAGTTATTTGATTGTTACTTGTTTAATTTAATAATATAATGATTGTCTTGTTTAATTATCTATTGCTGCTGTAGCAAATTGCCACAAACTCGGGGGCTTAAAACAACACAACTTCATCTTACAGTTCTAGGGGCCAGAATTCTGAAATTGGTCTCACCACGCTGAAGTCAAGCTATTGGCCAGGCCGTGTTGCTCTGGAGGCTCTGGGAAATAACCTGCTGCCTTGCCTTTTCCAGTTCCTCCAGGCTGCCCACATTCAGGCTCATGGCCCCTTCTGTCTTCAAAATCAGCAATGACCAGCTAAGTCTTTCTCACATCATGTCACGACATTGACTCTCCTGCTTCCCTCTCTTACATTTAAGGACACTATGATCACAAAGGGCCCACCTGGGTAATCCAGGATCATCCCCTCTTCTCAAGATCCTTACTTAATCACATCTGCAAAACTCCTTTTTGCCACGTAAGATAATGATAATGTATTCACAGGTTCTGCAGTTTAGGACATGGACATTTTTGGGGACCATTATTCTGTCTGCAACAATCGTACAACCCAAGAGCTGGAACATAACCTATATGCTCATCCCCTTTGCCAACTTTCTGTCTCCTCTAATCAAAGTAATTACTATTCTGAATGTTTTGTTTATCAGTATCTTACTTAACTTTACATACTTTTACCATAGATGTATTTCTGTATGTACATATGCGTATATACCCATATATACATATACATAGATAAATATATGCAAATATACATCTGTATGTCTCTATAAGTGTGTGTGTGTATATATCTCACACATTTGTATGTATACCATACAAAAAGTTGCTCAATTATGCTTGTTTTTGCAGTTAATAAAAAGGGCGTCATATTCAATCTGGTATTTTCAGACTTGCTTTTTCATCGGTCAACATTGGTTGGAAATAAGCATCCTCATTGTCACATAGGGCTGTAGGTTATTAATTTCTCTTGCTATGTTATATGCAATTGTGGAAATATACAATTTATTTATCTGTTAATTAGGTTGTTTAGGTTTTTTGCTATTATGTACGGGTGCTGCTATGAACATTACTGAAAGTGTGTTTTGTGCATATGTGCAGATTTTTCTCTTCTATGTCCAGGAGAGGAGCTACTGGCTCATAAAGTATGGGAGTATTCAGTTGTGCAGGACAATACCAATTCCCACTTCCATCTGCTGTGTTCCAGAGATCCTGTTCATCCAACCTATCATGTTTTCAGTCTTAGTTTTTGCCAGCTGTGGTTTTGATTTCTGTCTCATTGGTTGCAGATGAGGTTGCCTATTTGGTCATATGTTGATCACCCACCTTTTTTTTTTTCTGTAAAATGTTTATACTTTGCTCATTTTTCTATTAAATTGTCTTTTAATATTTTCTAATTCTTTAAATTTATATTTGTATAATATATAATATATTTCTCTAACAATGTTTTATATAAATATATTAATTTGTTTATATATTAATTATTATTATTAGTTATTAATATATTATATACAAATATATTAGTTATATTTTAGCTAATGAAATCCCTTGTTAGTTAAATATGTTGCAAATACCTTCTCTCAGCTAGTGGTTTGTCTTTTCTCTTTTGATGAAATGTTTTCTTTGAATGTATTCAGATTTATTTGTTTCCTTTTGAAGTTTATTTTTTTGTTTATTTATTTATTTTGAGAGAGAGTCTCACTCTGTTGCCCAAGCTGGAGTGCAGTGGCACAATCTCAGTTCACTGCAACCTTTGCCTACTAGGTTCAAGCGATTCTTCTGCCTCAACCTTCTAAGTAGCTGGGATTCCAGGTGTGTGCCACCACGCCCAGCTAATTTTTATTTTTGGTAGAGACCGGGTTTCACCACGTTGGTCAGGCTGGTTTCTAACTGCTGACCTCATGATCCACCCACCTCAGCCTCCCAAAGTGTTGGGATTACAGGCTTGAGCCACCGTGCCAGTCTGAAGTTTGTAATTTTTGTGTCTTGTCTAAGAAATCCTTCCTCTACTCCCAAGTTCAAGAGGATATTCGCCTATCTATGACTTGTAAATTATTTATTTTGTCATTTAACTCTGTAAATCATCTCAAGCCTATTTTTGTGAATGGTATGGGGTAGCGATTCAATTTTTTTCCTCATAATAAGGATGACCACATCGCCCAGTTCCAGTCATTGAACGATCCTTCCATTCCCACCTTTCCATACTAGGTCTTACAGGGCTCTCTTTTCTATCCCTTTGGTCAGTTAGTATGCCCTCTTCCAATACCATGCTATCTTAATTACCCTGGCTTTATATCATGCTTTGATATGTATTACAGTATGTACCTCCTTCCTCTTATTCTTGTTTTTGTCCTATTGTACTTTTATTTTAATATCACCTTGTCATGTTCCCTTAAAAAAATCTGTGGGGATCTTGATTGGAATTATGTTAAATTATTGATCAATTGGGGAAGATTTGACATTTTCGCAGTCTTAACTCTTCTTTTTCACAGGAATGAAATTGCCATCCATTTATTTACATCTTCTTTAATGTCTCCTTGCTGTAAAGTTGGATACCTTTCTGTGTATAGTTCTTGCACATCTTTGGTTAAGATAAATCCCAAACAATTTAAAGGTCTCATTGTTATTGTAAAATGTCTTCTTAAAATACAACACCTATATTTTCTAATTATTTGTTGCTGATGTATAGAAATGAAATTAACTTTTGAAAACTGACCTATTATACAGTCAACTTGAAAACATTTGATATTATTTTTAATTATTTGCCCATAGATCTCTTTTTAACACTTTCAAATAATTATTGTATTTTTTCTACTTTTCAATATATTTTTATTCAACTTTCTTTGAGGTATACCTTACACACCATAACATATACCTCTTAAGTGTGTAATTTTGACAAATGAAGATACCTGTATAGTCACCACTCCACTCAAGATATAAAATATTCCTATCACCTTGGGAAATTTCTTGCTCATTTCCATCTAACTATTCTTTGCTTCTGCTTAAGGCATTCATTAATCTGATTTCTATCACCATAAATATTTGGCCAGTTCTAAAACTTTACATAAATGGAATCATATAATATGTACTCTTTTGTTTTTGGCTTCTTTCACTCAACATTGTGAGATTAAATCATGATTCTGTCTACTTGCTGTTTATTTGCACATTTTTATTGCTCAGAGTATTCCATTGAATGAATATATTATAATTTGTGTATCCATTTATCTGCTGACAATCATTTGGATTGTTTCTAATTTGGGGTAAATATTTTTGAGGATATCTATTTTCAGTTCACGTGGGAAAATAGTTGGGAAAGGCATTGTTGGATCAGAGAGTTAAGTTTGTGTTAAACTTTATAAAAACAACCAAACAAACAATAAACCAAATGGTTTTCCAAAGTTGTTATGCCATTTTGTATTTCCACCAGCAACATATGAAGTGTTTCAGTTATAATACATCCTCTTCAACTCTTGGTATAGTCATTTTTTTTAAACCATACACTGTAATTTACAAACAATAAAATGCATCCCTTTAAGTGAACAGTCTGATGAGTTTTCTCAGATGGTTACACTCATGTAACTTTCCATTATAATCAAGATACAGAGCATTTTCAGCAACCCAAAAGTTGTTATATGTCTCTTTACAGTCAATCCCCTCACTCTTAGTGTTATAAAATTACTATTTTGCTTTCAGTCACTACAGATTAGTTTTGCCTTTTATCTGCCTTTTTACTTCTAGCTATTCCAGTGAATGTGAAATGGTGTCTAATTATGATTTTAATTTTATTTTCCCTTATGGCTAATGACATTGATTATTTTTTCATGAACTCGTGGATATTTCTATATCTTCTTTGGAAGTATTTGTTTAAATATTTTGTCCATTAAAAAAACAGAATGTCCTTTTTTAAAAAAAATTGTTTTGGCAATTTCTAGCTCCTTCATATTTTTATATAAACTTTAAAGTCAGCTCATCGATTTTTAAAAAGAAGCCTGCCGGGATTTTGATTTGCATTTTGGATTATAGATCAATTCAGGGAGAATGGAAACATTAACACTATTGAGATGTCCAATACATGAATATAGTATATTCTTCTTTTATTTCTTTTTAACAATAAAAGAAATAATTGGTAGTCTAAAGGTCTTGCATTTTTCATTAATCTTATTTCTAAGTATGTTTTTATGTTATTGTAGTGGTATTATTTTAAATTTTTTATTTTCCAAATGTTCATGATATACAGAAATGTAATTTGGTTTTGTACATTGGCTTTATTTTTCACGAATTTCCTATGTTAACTTATTAATTCCGGGTTGTGCACAGATTCCTTAGGATTTTTCTATGTAGTTAACCATGTCTTTAAATAAAGACAGTTTTACACTTTTATTTACAATCTTAATGTATTTCACATCCTATAATAGGCTCTCTCTGTGTCTTGCAACAAAATGAAATAGTTAGAAGTAGGCACCCTTGTATTGTTCCTAATTTTAAAGTGGGTGTTTCTGATGTTCTCCCATATATCAGTTTTATACAGCATTAGATTTGATATGTTTATACTTTAAAAAATACTTGTATTGATATTTATGAATTAAACTTGTAAATTTCTTTCTCATAGTATCTTTTTTTCTTATATCAAGACAATAATAGTTTCATAAAATGAATTGAGAAATTCTCTGGGACACTTTCTATAGCATTATAATATTTTTTTTTTCATTTATGTGGTAAATAGTAGTAAAACTCTTTGATGTTCTCTGTGTGAGGTACTGTGTGTGAAGCAGCTAATCACTGCTTTGATAGCTATATTTATCAGGCTACTCAAGCGTGCTATATATGTTAGATTTGGGACATTTCATTTTTCTAGAAATATGTTCATTTATTCTATTGTTCAAATATATTGGATAAATTGGTTGATAATATTGTCATATCTTTTTAAATTTGTGCATTAACTCTGGCCATGTTTCCATCACTTATTTCTGAAGTTGTCATTAAGTAGGAAAACTATTGCCTCTTTTAAGACCTGCTGTGATGTTCCTGAATTAGGGATTTAACAGGATCTCTGAGCAAAACAGAATCTTGGGTTGGGCAAATCACAGAACTCATCAGGGGAAAGAAACAGGAATAAGAGGTGTTCATAAGAGAGAGAGAGAGAGGAAGAAACAGAGAGAGAGAGAGGGAGTGTGTGTGTGTGTGTTTGTGTGCGTGCACGCTCACATGTGTGATACGAGGGGCTCTGAATCCAGATAATCTAAATATAGACAGAGTACTTGGTCATTACACTAATGGCTATATGAAGAATGACAGAAGGAGGAACAAATAAAGGATTTATAAGGTGCATATACATGCACACACACCTTATAAATCCTTTATTTGTGTGTTTGTGTGTGTGTGTGTGTGTGTGTGTGAGAGAGAGAGAGAGAGAGAGAGAGAGAGAAAGAGAGAGAGAGAGAGAGAGACAGAGAGAAAAAGAAGATTAGGTATGGAAGGTACCTGATATCTCTTTCAAAATATATGCCATGCTTTTAGTGGAAGGGGATTCATTCAACTTGGATCCAAAGGAGTAGACCAGACTTAGCCGAAGCTGAATACACTGGGGATAAATTTTGACTCAGTGTAACACCTGGAGGTACTGAAGGACAGCATGGATTTTTTCACAAGTAATGTTTATATTGTCATTGGAAGTACTTATGTAGATACTTAAAAACTGTTTCTCAGAGTTGTTTACTCATTCTATAAACATTTATTAAGATCTATTATATGTCATGCATTCTGCTAAGCATTAGGAATGTACAAATTCCCAAGAGATGATTCTTGCTTGAGAATAGCTATGGGGTCATGGAAAATGAGAGTCATGAGCTCTAAAAATGATATGGTTCAAGCTCTCAATGAATTTACAGCCTAGCTCAGAGAAGCTGGTTAAATATATACAACTCTATGATATATTTATGTATTTTTCATGTCATATACCTACATACATGTGCATACATCTGCTAATCTTATACAGTGTCAGGATCTGGTTGGATCTGAGAGTTAGGAAGAAAAATGGATTATTAGCAATAATATTGGATTGGAGCTCAGAGACCTGAGTTCCATTTCTAGTTCTATGACTTTGAGTAAGGAACTTATTACCTTCCCTGTGTTTCTGTTTCCCTAGCTATAAAAAGAGAATAAGATACAATAAGGGAGCATTTCCAGGTTTAGCATATTATCATTATTTTTATCTTAGCTACAGTGTCCTTTTCCAAATAAAAGGTTATGAAAGAAGTCTAACATGTGAAGTGTAAATATGTAGCAAGTAGCATGTAAAGTCTACAGCGTTGTGTGGGGGTGCGAATTCCCACCCCCTGGGTATGCTTTCACTCATTCCCAGCCCCCTTCCTAGTGGCTCCAGAGTGAACCTCTAGGACTCCTCAAAACACAGTTGAAACCAGTGACCAAGATAAAACATAAAATCTGTATGAGCTCTGACGTTTTCATTCTGTGGGCTCACAGAAGAACTTTCTGATAGCAGAGGGGTCTGAGCTGAACACTTACAGGTGAAAAAAACACAGGTCACCTGGCAATAAAAGACAGTAATCCCAGGCCTGGGTGGTATATAGTAATTGTCTTTGCTCTATAAGTATGTGGCTTCCAAGGGAAATCTCAGCCTCTATGACTTAGTAACTGTGTGACTTTTAGTAAGTCACTTAACCTCTCTGTACTTCAGTGAAATAACACTGTTAATACCGTGGTGGGTTGTTATGAGTGTGAGGTAGGTGAGGGGATATATTTCTCATGAAACTTCACTGTGCAGTTCAAATGCGTCCAATGCCCAGAATGTAGTAACTGATTACAAATATCAATTTTTCTGGAGGATTCCCTTGAAGGCTTGTTTTCGCCCCTTCCCCTGACGTTTCACAACTAGAGAAACTCTGTGGCATTTCTGCAGCTTCCAAACTCCCCACATTGGTTGCAGTCTGCCCTTCATCTGTGCCATATTTGATAAATATACATAGTTAGGCCATGTGCCTTCTGCCTTAAAGTATAAACACTTCCACATTATTCACCAAAAGCATCATCTTGCAAGATCAGCCCTAAAAAGACCTTCACATCCATTCACACAAACAGGTTTTTGAACCCTTTCCAGAACTAGACTTGCAGAGGCAGAGGCATGTTATCGTGTGTAGGCCTTTAAATATTGCCTCCCCCAAACCACTTTTCATCTTGTTCTTGAAGAGGCTAACTTCTGGCCAGTGGGGATTAACTGATGTCAGGTTAGAAAAGCAGTCAACACCAGGGTTGATGAGCCTGACAAGATTAGTCCCTAAATAAAGAATTTACTCTGTTTTAAGACTGTGTAACTGGAATTTTCCCTGAAAGCTTTCAGCACCCGAGAAAGGAAGCAAGTTTCTGAGGCCAGGGGACCACATGGCTCACAGGCAGGCATTAACGCGAGGAGGTAAAGGTAGTGGGGTGGGTGGACCATCCCCTCCCTGACTGCCTTAGAAGGGGGCCACAGTTGGGCACCACATCTGTGGAGGGACAAAGATATGGTGTGCCCCACCCACCCTGCAAGATGGTGCAGAGTGAAAGCTGCCATCGGTAGGAGCAAGCCAACAAGTGGTCCTGGAAGCATTGGGTGGGATGGGCTCCCTCATGTTGAAACTATGCCTATCCCCTGTCCTTCCATCCTAACACCCACACGCTCCATCTTCCTGTCTTTACTCCTACCTGGATGCCCAATTTCAGAGACCTCTTTGTCCACAGTACAGTGCTCCCTTCTGAGCCATGATACAGGCTACTCTGCGATGGTGGCCTTCCACTGACCTCAGTCCGATGTCTCTCTTCAGGCCCTCTGGCTCCTGTCTCTATGTGTCCTACTAACGTATAGGGGTAGAAAAGCTGGACATGAAGCCAGAGTGCAGGTCTTGGAGACTGAAAGCCTGGACTAAGATCCCAGTCCCATCTTGGATTATCTGACCTGTCTAAGCCTCAGCCTCCTCGTATGTAAATGAAAACAAGAGTAGCACTAACTTCATAAAATTGTAAAATACTTAAATGAGATACTGCTTGTGACACAGTAAGTGTTCAATTGAAGGAAGCAAAGCAGGGCGATAATCATGTACAAGTCACAGAGCAGATGCTTAATAACTGCATGCTGAACACGTGTATAAATGAGTGGTTCCTATTACGCATTGAGTTGTGAAGATACGTTGAAGTCCTAACTTCCAGTACCTCAGAATGTGATGTTATTTGGAAAGAGGGTCATCGCAGATGTTATTAGCTAAGATGAGGCCACACTGGAGAAGAGTAGGCCCCTAATCCAAACTGACTTATGTCCTTATAGAAAGAATGCCATGTGAAGAGACAGAGACACAGGAAGAATGCCATGGGAAGACAGAGACTGAGATTGGAGTGAGGCAGCCGCAAGCTAAGAAGGCCAAAAATTGCCAGCAAGCACCAGAAGGGAGCGAGAGGGAGGGAGTTATTGTAGCTAGAGCCTCCTCAGGGAGAGTGGCTCTGTGGAGACCTTGAGTTTGGATTTGTAGCTCCTGGAACTGTGTGACAATACATTTCTGTTGTTGCAAACCACCCAGTTTGTGGTACTTTGTTACAGCAATCCTAGGAAACGAATAAAGTTCCCACCAACCTACACACAACACACGTCCTGCCGACACCCGCTCCCATTTTCCTTCATTCTCTTCCTCTCTGTCTTCTTTGCCTGGCTCCTCTGTGAGGCCCAGTCTTGCATATACCATCAAAGGCCTATAGCAGGAGAGACAAAGCGTGGTTGGTTAATTTAGCTGAATTGAGTGGGAACATATGCATGGTGATTTTTATGTTGCCGTCCCAGGCATGTGTCAGAATCACAGGACAGGCTTGTGGAAGAGAAGTTTGCATGAGGGCCCGCCTCTCTCCATCCTCTTGATTCCACTAGACACATGATTGCCTCTAGAGGCTCTGTCCACATCTGTCACCTCTGTTCCCTCTCTGAATTTCCTTTACGGCCCCTTCATCCAGTGAATCCAGAGTCAGCATTAAAGATGATGGGCTTCAAAAGTTGACTGTCTAATAAGCAAGTACTTCATCATCTAAGCAGATGATGGCATTACTAAAAACCATCTCCAAGCCCCCTGACTTACTATACCCTCGGTTGGGGAGAATGTATTTCATTTTCTTTTCGTTGCATGTATATTTTCCTCCTGAACAAAACAACAATCCAGTTGCCCCATAATTAGATTGGATTATGGAATAATTACAACCTTGTTTGCTCTCGGCAGATTACATGGTAATTATACTTGGCATTACCATGAAGAACCAAGAAATTCCAACGATGTCATTACATGGTTATTTGTACAGTACAATACAGCAGTGTAATTATATATGCAACATTTGTTCTCCAATAGAAGAATGATTAAAACAATGTGAACGCTTCAAAGTGTTGATTAGGCACCAACATGATATGACATTTATAATGTGAGTAGGGTGTCTGGTTTTTATAATTTTTTTCTCTAACATAGCAATATTTATTTTCCCCTGGGTTCCCCTGTGACCTCTTCAGTAGGCTGTGCTGTAGTCAGTAAGGTATGTGTGATCATATACTCTGCCCTCCCTGTGCACTCATGCTCACAGCAGCCAGCGGACCTCAGTCCACCTTAAAAACCAGAGCTAGCTGGCCACATAACCCTGAGCAGGAGAATTGCTTACTTGTCTACCACTGCTTTGTGAAGCCACATTCTTAAAACCTTTGGAGAGAGCTAGGGATAGAGAATTAGACACCAAAGTTCTGGTTGAAACCTGCCTTTAACACCACATGACAGGGCAAATGTTTGCCCATATAGGACCCCATTTCTTCATCTTTACAACCAGGGCCCTGAAGATCGGCTGTAAGGGTCCATGTAAGTCTAGGAAGGCATGACAATCCATGGCATGATAGTACTGGCTACTTAAGTTTTCATATATTTCAGACGATGCATTTCAGTGATGATGCTCTTTGTGGGAAAGGAGTTCTTTATCTTTAAATTCCCATAGAGCCCAACCAATATTTGTTGAATACATAAAAGAACGGCTTTTCTCTCTAGTTTCAGACAATGAGAGTCGTTAACCTTATTAGTGGGTTGAATTTCAACTATGATGTTTAGCATTGTCATTGAGGGGAGGGTGGTGATGTACATGGTGTAGAGGAAAGAATGGGATTTGGGAGCCCAATCACCTAGATTTGAATCTCACCTTCAAGATCCTGACTGCTTATTTTTTTATCCTTTTTGAGCCTGAGTTTCCTCGCTACTAATATGATGTGAGGACAATGATGCATACTTTAGAGGGTTGGGAAGCTTAGAAATAATGGGCACAAAACTCCTGGCACCTTGCCTTGCCTGAGTGGATAGTGCTCAATAAATGGTGGCTGTTTGTACAAGCATCAGGTGCTTTCAGGGTATGAACTGTGGAGCTCCTGTCACTGAGATATTTCTCCTGCATGGGGATATGCTGCCTGCAATATGTGCTTTCTGGGCAAGTCAGACTTAGTGTACAGAGCCCACTCGTTGTGCATCTGCAGTGTGCCTTGAGGAGCAAGCATCTAGGCAGCACTGTGTGTGCAGGTTGCTTTCTACGTGATCATTCATTCATTCTTCCAACACCTTCTGAGGATCTTAATGCATGTTCTCACCAATGACATGTGCAGCTGTGGAGTCCACAAACACTTGACTAGGGTTAAAAAAAATTCCTGAGTGTTCTTTCTTTTTCTTTCACTGGGCCTGAATAAAGCTATGAGGATCAGGAGACAGAAATGAATGTGGCCTCTGCTCTTTTCCCTCTGCCTAGAAGTGCATGAATATCAGCGTGTATGTGTGTGTGTACACTGTATACTCATGCAGAAAAAGATGCATTCTTCAGGCCAGTGCTGGGTGTCATTGTGTCTAGCGAGGTGGAGAAAAGAAAAAGAGGCAGGGGTGGGTAGGGACGGGTAAGGTTGAAGGAGAGGACTCTGGGAAATGTAGCTTGTTCTGTGAGCAGTTTACCGGCCAAATGATATTTTTGCAACCTACTGATCTCTAAAAGCTATTTGGAAGACTGCCAACATCTCAGTCCATGTGTGCAGATGATTGCAAGATGCAAAGATCACTCATCAAAAATCTGAAAAATCAGAGAAGTTGGGTCAGTTGGGAGTACAGAAAGCTAGATGAGGAGGTCGGCTTTCATCAAAGGCACTGGGTTTATGGAGCCCACAGGAGAGGGCGCATTCCTCAAGGGACCAAAGCTTCAGAATTGTAAGCCTTGTGGACCTGGGGAAGACAAAGCTCCTATTTGACCCAAGATTCCTTGCTACCTGGGACTAAAAATCATGGTGGAAAGAGAACAAGGACTTCTCCAGCCTACTAATATTTTAGAAAATTATTTTTTTCTGGACAACATTGAAATAAATAATTAAATATATATTATGTATTTCAGATAAATGGCATATATATATAGAGAGAGAATATTACATCTACATGAATATATACGTGCCACGTATATGCATATGCCACTCTCTCTTAAGATGCTTCCTAGACACTGTGCTATGCGTTCTGTAGCAGGAAATTAAAATGAGTCAACCTCGTTTCACATGCAGGTAGTGTGAAAGATGAGAAGAAAAGGCCTTGGTGGAAGGTGCAGATGTATAGATGATTTCCAGGGGAAACTACAGAGTGCAAACTCTGTGTGAAAATTCCCAGTTTCAGTATTTCACATGGGAACATTATGGACTCTGTGGCTAGCCTGGGCTGGTGGATCTGCCAATGGTGGAGTCTCACCAGGAGGCGTAGAAGGCAAGTAGGAAAAAGAGGGAACTTCTGGGGCTCATGCACCACCTGGGGAGGGACATGCGGAAGTGAGTGTCTGATGTCTTGTCAGCATTGAATGAGGACATCTCACCAAAATGCACACCTCCTAGTCTTGACATCTCCTGGATGACTTTCGCGTCTGTCTTTTCAACCTCGCTTTATTCTCAGTTCTTCTATTGGAGAGGCAGTGTCACTGTGGCAAGGTAGAAATATGGGTCCTGACACCTGAAAGACCAAAGTTCAAATCCCGGCTCTGTCTCCTTGACTGTGTGATCTTGTATAAATTACTTAGCCTCTCTGAGCCTCCATATTCTCACCTGTAGAACCAGGCACATACACAGCACACCTACCTGTCAGTGTTGTGGTTAGGACTGAGGGCAATAATTTATGTAAATTGCTTATCACAGTTTCTGGAACACACCACAAGTCTCAAGTAATGGTAACCATTACCTTTCATGAGGGTTTCTAGTGGGGCTAAGCACTCTAGAGGGACACAGGGAAAGAATTTAGAAGGAGAGGGACGTGGACACAAGATCAAGACCAGTAGCTGTTGGACATCCTGCTGACCAGTACAGACAGACCCTTATATGGCCAGGTCCTGAAGTCACTTGCAATCTATCCTTTAAATTCGAATGCCTCTGACAGTGTGCAAAAGAATAGTAGCCTTATTAATCCTCCCTAGGCTACAGATAAAATCTTACACACTAAGAAAGTGAAAAAGGCACTGGAGTAGGAAGCTGGAGACCAGGCAACTGCTAAGTCCGGAGCAAGGCTTTTGGCTTTCCTCCCCTCAGTTTCCCCAGCTGTAAAATGAGGGATCTGAATTGGATAGTTTCTAAGGTTCCTTCCAGCTCTAAAATTTTATAATCCTGAGAAGAGTTTATTATTTCCCTTCCAGGAAACGTGACCACATTGTATATTTGAGATCAGTTTAGTTTTACTGAGCCGAGCTTCATTCTACACATACATATGCACACTATAAATACACACATAAGCAGATGTATACACAGGCATTGAAAGAGGAAATTGTCCCTACACTTCAGTGCTTTCAATTGAGCCATCAAGTCACTCAGGTATTTATGATGGAGAGAAAAATACGTGCACTGTTTTCCTCTCTCTGGAGGATCGTGCCAGGAACTCCGCCTGGATGTATAACTCGTGTTGGGAGAAAGAAATGAGACTTTGACGTGTGAGTGGAAGCTGTACGAAAAATGCGATAACTTGTCTCCTCTCTGGCCCTGCATTTCATGCACCAGCACGGCTGTCCTCTCACTGTATTTGATGGGCCTCATTAATGGACCTGCCCCTTTCTCTTCTTAAACCCTCCTGGTATTTGAATTAGTTTGATTTCTGCCATGCCTGCATCCCCCAACTACAGTACTATCTGTTCCCTTGGCCTGTAGATTTCTTTCTCTGTCACTCATGCAAGCCATGCTTATGGGGCCATTACTCTGAGTCAGGAAGTGTGCTCAGTGCTGGGGATACAGCTGTGCAGAGGACAGACTCCATGATCTCCTCAAGACTTGAGCAGGGCTAGTTAGTTAGAGTAAAGCTAGCTACCCAAATACTCAGTGTTTTAATATAATACCACTTTATTATTGGTTTATGTCCTATCAATTCAATGTAGGTATTTGACAGGCAGGCTTCAAAATAGGCATTCATGGAGCCAAGCTTCTTCCACCTGGAGCCTTGCCACTCCCAGGGTTGCTTGTCCTTTCCTTTCATTGGTAGATGGGTAGAGGATGAGCATGGAGAAGGTTCACTAACTTCCAAACTATTTTAGCTCTGAAGTGACACTCATCATATCACGTGCACTAACTGAGTCTTGTCCTCTTCCAGACTGAGGGCATGTCGGAACAATAGACACGATGGACACTAATCTTCAGCGGACAGATGCCAAATTAACACTCCCTAAAAGGAGCTTGGGAGCTATGACAGGAGAATCAAATGCTTGGGAAGGCCCATCTGAGACCAGGGACAGTAGAGGCTGCCCAGGGAAGCAAAGTGGAGTTCACTAGGCACAAAAAGAGGAAAGGTAGAGATACTGGCTGAGGATATGCAAAACCTGTGGGGCGGGGGAAAGGGAGGATCTTCTAGAAGTGAAGCATGGATTAAGACATTGTGTCAGAGGGGGAGGTGGGTGGGAGAAAGGGACTGGGGGTGGGGGTTGCAGATCATGAAGCTTGTGGTAGACCATGATAAGAAAATTGTGACTTTGTCCTAAAGATAAAGAAAGCTCCAGGAAATGTTTAAGCAGGGGATGTGAGATGACTGCTGGTTTTGAAAGCTCACCCTGGCTGCTGGTGAGGGTGTGGTCCTGAGGCAGGAGATTCGTTGGGGGCTCCTGTGGCCTTCTGCGGGAGGACTGTAGATGCAACCCAAGGGGCCGGCAATGGGATGGAGAGTAGAGGGAGGTTCAGGAGACATGTAGGTGGTAGACTCCTAGAAATAAGTACCTGTTGGAGTTTCCTGGTCTCATCCTTCCTACTAGGGTTGTTCTAGCAGCCTCTTGACAATCATCATGCCAGCACTTACCTCTGCCAGCACTTAGATGGAGTGGTCAGTTCGCTCCCTCTATGAGTCAGGCTCTATATGGCAGGTAACACAAGCCACTCTGGCCAGTTTTAGTTGAAAGTGATATGCTTGTGGGTAGAGAAAATGCACAGAACCACTGGGAGGACAGAAGAAATAGATTCTAGGCAGGGTGTTCAGGAGTAACTCCCAGTGCCCACTGCAGAACTGGCCCACCAAACAACTGCCTCCTCTGCAGCCACCAGGAATTTGTCACCTTAGCTGTTCCCTCTTCAGTCACTCTGCCACCCTCTACTAGCAAAACAGAGGGCCACGCCCCACCTCATCCATCCTATAACTGCTCCAAATCAAAGCTTACTGCAGGGGCAGCTGATCAGTAAAATTAAATCACATTTGCCCTCTAATGGCAGTGGAAGTTGGAAAATGTGGTTCTGGGGAATCTCTGATGGGAAGGTAGGTTTCATATTCAGAGAACAATCCAAATGCAAAGGGACTGTTTCAGAGGTTTTGGGCAACCATAGATTACAGATGTGTACAACACACCCCTGCTCGCTGTGTTGAGTGTCTGGCGCCCATGTCTCTCATCACTGAAGGCTCCCAACAGTGTCACTGGAGACACTTTCTTCCCACTCACCCATGAAGAAACTGACTCCCAGAGGCGAATGAGCTTGCCCAAGGTCACATGACAAACAGTTGGCTGCGTTGAAATTTGAACTCAGCTTTAGCTGTCCCCAAAACCCAAAGTGGCTGCTTGCTGGGGATGTCACTGCAGCTCCTGGCACTGGTCATTGGCTCTGTAGCTGCTGAATCATGTCCTGGTCTGTATACCCAATGGGTGCTCATGCCTAAGGAACTCACTCACCTTAGTCAAAGACCCCAGAGGCAGGAACAGACACCTGAGCCTTCCTGGAAAGGGCATGAGCTGGCTACAAAACTTTCCCCCGTGTCTGTGGAATTATCATACCTACCAATTGTTTTTCCCAGAAAAACTCTCCCCAATCTGACCCCATTCTACCCATCCAGGTTTATTTTTCTTCTTGCTGCCAGGACATGAGGGCAGAATGGCAGCCACCTGCAAAGCAGGTACATTCTTGGCATGTATGTGCAAGACTGTGACAGGCCATAAGAGAACTCAGGCCTCCGTTTGAGCCCAGTGAGAATCTTGTTAACACATACCATACACGGCTGTTCTGGGAAATAATGGAAGAAATACAGTCGTTAAATTTTAATTAGGAAGAAAAGAGGTTCATTATTAGTTGTCATTCCTCATTGTTTCCTAATTATGCTCATTGCATGATAAAATGAAAGACTACATTTCACTTGCATTGTGTTCGCTCATGGCTGATGGGGAAGAAGGAATGTCCCGATTCTTGCTCCTCTGCCTGGAGCCTGAACTGCCCCTCAGTACGCTCCAACTGAACAGCCAAAAGGTCACAAGAGAAGATTCAGGAGTTAGATAGCCTGGGTTTCAGTTCAGCCTCCGTCACTCACCAGGTCAGGTTATTTACCACACTAAGTTTGTTTCTCCCTTGGCAAAACAAAGATCATAAAACCTTCCTCCTGAGTTTCTATAGGTAAGATTACATAAGACAATATGCATAAAGTGCTTTGCACAGGAGATGCTATAGTAAGTCTCAGTCACTTTTATTATAGTGTTAAGGTTTATTATCAGCTAACGGCTCAAATTCCAGGCTAAGAAGCCTAGACCACTTATATAAGTTGTGGGAGATCCTGGAGGCTTTTTCAGCAGGGATTTGCCAGGATGGATGGGTGAGTGGTATCTAGGGTCATCTGATAGTTGACGCTATAAAGAAGCAACTGAAAGTGAGAGAGGAAGAAATGTGTATTTGTTTCTAAATATAGTTTCACTTAATTAGGCTTTCCAAGAAAAATATGATTTTTGACTTGTTTCTCTTGTCTCAAGGAGGGATTTGCTCCAGGCCCATTGGTACAATGAAGCCACTGTAACTCTTGGTGGGAAAAGACAGGAAGGCTTTAGGGCAGCCCGTTGAAGGGGCACAGTGAATCAGTTTGGGGGACATTATTCAACTTGGAGTCAGGTACAGGTTGCATCTGCAATCCCCAGATTGACTAAATACTGTTGAACTTCTTACTTGCCTCAAAGTTAATGCTTCCATTTATGTTTAATTATTTGAGGTCCTTGAGATTAAATTCACCTAGGGTATAGGGAATTGGGAGTTTTACATTGAGCTGATGCCCCAATTTTGTATATGTGGAGTTAATTTGCTCCTGCAGAAGAAGAGAAAGGGAGGAAAAGTTTAAGAATGATTTTTTTTTTCATTTGATACTGAGCCAAATATATTTATTTGGGTTAAAATGTGTAACTCCCAGAACTGATCAAAAATTCACAAGGCTGAGCACGCCTCATGCATGGCCTGCTGTGGAAACGCTATTGCTGAAAGAAAACTGTTATCTTGACTAATTCTCTTTCGAAAAGCATTTACTGTAATATGAGGCAAATGAGTGGTGAGAAAAGCAGCAATCTTATTTTTGTTCCTTTCAAGCTAAGTGGTACCCCTAGAGTAAAAGTGTTTGTCTCACATTTAGAGGAGGAGGGAGTGGAATTCAACCAGTGAAGAAACTGAGTGAAAAAGAAAGGTCAGGAAAGGTCTTTGAATAGATATTAGTATAAAATTAAGGGTTTTCTAAAGTCCCACTGATCTGAATCTTGGGATGTTACCAAAAACCAGTTGCATGTCCAGAAGCTTATGGCAGTCAGCATCTGGTCGGAGGTCAAGAGTCCAGGATTTTAGTGTTAGAGTCCTGAGCTCCTGGGGCTGCAGTCAGTGATTTTTGAATCATTATAAGCACATTCAGTGTCTGATTCCTAGGGGACAGTTGGTGGGTGGGGTGCCAGGGTGATGTCCCCATGAGGTGGCTGCTTGCTGGGGATGTCACTGCAGCTCCTGGCACTGGTCATTGGCTCTGCAGCTGCTGAATCATGTCCTGGTCTGTATACCCAATGGGTGCTCATGCCTAAGGAACTCACTCACCTTAGTCAAAGACCCCAGAGGCAGGAACAGACACCTGAGCCTTCCTGGAAAGGGCATGAGCTGGTTACAAAACTGGGGACCTGCCTTCACGACTGCTTTTGGTTTTTTTGGAGACAGGGTCTCACTCTGTCAGTTGGAGTGCAGTGGCGGCAGGAGCTTGGCTCATTGCAGCCTTGTCCTTCCGGACTCAGGTGATCCTCCCATGTCAGCCTCTTGAGTAACTAGGACTACAGGCAGGCGCTACCATGCCCAGCTTACCACTGGTTTTTATACTATGCCCTGGGTGCCTCTGGCTTAGGCAGACATGATTGGGTTGAGAGACAAAGCTTTCGGGATCCTCAGGCCTACTTGACCCAGAACTGTTTTCCTTTTATCTGCTTTACATACTGGAATTTTATAGATTTTGTTAACATTTTTAGAAATTACTCTCTTTGCCCAAATAACATCTGATGTGAAGTTATTCTCCACTCTGTGATGGTTATTTATTGCTGCTTATAAGGGTAATATATGTATGATGTGGAACATCTTTAAAACACTAAAACGTAGGAAAAAGAAAAGAATCTGATTACTCAAAAACAACGACTGCTAACGTTTTTATGTATTTCTTTCTGGTCGTTTTTCATGCACGTATTTTTTTTAATGTTTTCCAGTTTACGATAAAGATTGTAACTCAGGAAGAGTGTAACTCAGGAAGAGTGTAACTCAGGAATAGCCAAAGGAAACAGATATACAGGGCAAGGGAAGAGAGTGGGGGACAGTGGGGAAAGGGCAGCGATTTCCCTTTGGGAGCATGTCACACTCATAGCCCATTAATGTGTTTGCCAACCTGGAAGCTCCCCTGCACATATTTTTATATGTTTTAGATGGTACTATATTGAGCTTAACCAATGCTTTTCATTATTATTTTTACTTCAGGTTATTTCAAAAGCACCTGTAATATGATAGTATCATAATTTCCTTTTTATTATTACTATTCGTACTCTTTATTACACATAAAGCTCTCCCAAATTTTGGATTCTTTTTAAAGGATCAAGTCTCAGCTGCAGCATGATAGGTTTAAAACATCTAGGTATTTTAAAGGTTAGAACACAACACAAAACTATGTTGCAAAAAGGTCATGCTGACTTGCTTTTCCATAAGCCATATGTGAAAGTGCATGTTGTATCATACCTTCACTAGCACTGGTATTTTTCTTTAAAAAAATAGCATATGTTTTCTTTGATTATCAGTAATTTGAGTATTTTTCATATTTGCCATTTGGCTGTATTTTTAGGGTGTTCTTTCAAAAAAGTAAATCTGAAACTTTGCTTTTCTGTTTAGAAAGTCCCTGTAGTCCCCAGTGCCCACATTCAGGGCAGAGTTCTATGGTGCACAGATGGGTGTGACCACACTCATTTGACCAGAGAATTATTTTCTGCTCACAGTTTTTCATGCCATATTTGTGTGACCCTGGAAAAGACTCTTGATCTATCTTAATTTCCTCACCTACAAAAATGGGAATAATGACACCAACCTCTTAGAGTCAAGGATTAAATGAGATGTCCTTTGTAAGAGCATCTGTTACAGAATAGAGCTCTAGAATGAGTAAGTGTCATTTCTATCATGACAATGTATACAATCTTTCATGAGAATAACAGCCGACATTTAACAACCACTTTCTCCTTGCCAGCAACTGTGCTTAGCCCTGCACATATGTAAATTCAGAGAGCCTCACAACACCATGTGTGAGAGATGATATTATTATGTTTATTTAATAGATAGGGAAATGGAGACACAGAGAGATTAATAAACTTTCCCAAATTTATACCACTAGTAAAAGGAAAAACCAGGAAATGAATCCATTTTTAGAGGACTGTTAACACGGGGTCCCATCCTCTCTCTCAAGCCTTCTCCTACCTGAGCTCTTTAACCTTGGCCACAGGGAACTACACAGCCTTTCCCAAACACATCGTGCCCTTTCAGCTCTCGTGCCTTTGCATATGCTCTTCCCCTCCATGAATTTGTATCTCTGTTCTTCACCTTGAAAGCCCTTTCACCCTTTAATGTCTGACTTAAATGTCCCTGTACTGAGGATAAAATCAGCCTCTCCTTACTTTGAATTACATTAATACTTGTACTTTTATCCCTGAAAGCACTTACCCCCTTGTGTATGTGTGCGTGTTGTGCATGTATATATTCATGTGTACATGTGTGTGTGCACACAAGTGTGTGTGTCTTGTCATTTTGCTTGCAATATATGCTTACAATATATATCTCCTTTTCTAGACTCCGGGCTTCTAGTAGGCTTCAATTTTGTTTTTTTATTATTTCTAATTCCTAGTCTGATGCCTAATGCCTAGAAGGTGTCCAATCACTATCTGTTGCATGAATGAACATGACTAGGGATAGAATTGGAAGCAGTAGGGCTTTCTGGAGGCCTTCATATGACCTCCCCTATTAAATTCTGTATAAGGCTAGTTCTGTAACAAAATAACCTCTCCCTTTTTAACTGGCCATTGACTGCTGCTTGCCCTCCATGCAGAAATGCCCATGGTAGCCAGCTACACTCCCAGAGAGCCCAGAGAGCCCATTCCTGCTGGTGGTGCAGTGCAGCAGGCTGGCCTGCTTCTCACTCCCTGGCCCTGTACTTGGGTTCCATGAGAAGCCTGAAGGAGATGCCTCAGCTCCTGCATGAGCTCTGGAAAACTGGCAGGGACAGATTACAATATGCAAATGAGCCAGAGGTGACCCAGAGCTGGCCACAAGGAATAGTGTGCACAAAGAAGAAGGCTCCGAGGGTGTTCAGGCCAGATGCAGGATGTGAGATGTGGGAGTGAGTACAGCATGTATTCTGGGTGCCCAGCATGTAATCATGTAGCGGTTATAATAAAAAAATATTGTATTAGCTTCCTGTTACTGCTGTAAAAAACTACCACAAACTTGGTGGCTTACAAAAACACACATTTATTCTCTTGCAGTATTGGAGGCCAGAAGGCTAAAACGGGTTTTCATGAGCTAAAATTAAGGTGCCAGCAGGGCCTTGCTTCCTCTGGAGGCCCTCGGGGTTGGTCTGTCTCTTGTCTTTTCAGTCTTCTCCAAGTTACTCTCATTCCTGGACTCACGGCCTTTGCTCACTCCCCTTGCTTCTATTAATACATCTCCTTCTTCCTATTCTGTTCCCAGCGTCCCTCTCCCTTTCTCTTCTAAGGACATCTGTGATTGCATTTAGCACCCACTTGAATAAGCCAGGATCATCTCCTTATCTTGAACTTCTTAATGCAATCACATCCACAAAGTCTCTGTCACCATGAAGGGGAACACCCAGAGGTTCCAGGGATTAGGGTATCTGTGGCCATTGTTCACCCCACCCTGAATGCATGCCATGGTGTGCTCTGTCTCTGTTCTATCTACTCTGTGAGTGAGATGCCAGATTCTTTCCTTCCTTCTTTCCATTCTTCCTTTGGCTGGCATGTGTTTCCAGCAGCTGCTCAGTACCAGATCCTGTGCCAGGCAATGGAGATCCAGAGGGGGCACCATTTTATCTGTGGGCCTAGAAGGGGTGGCAGGAGAATAGTCACTGCAGGGTGGGTGCAGCGTGACAAGTGCCAGGAAAGACAACAGTGAAAGACTAAGGAGGGGCCATCGCCTCGACTGCAAGAAGAGGAAAGGGGTCACAGAGCTGTGGGTTCCAGGAGTTGGTTCGTAATAGGTGAGGAGTTTTCTAGGTAGACAGCATGTGGGAAGACAACATTCAAGGCAAAGGAAATAGCAGGGACTGATGTGTCAACATAGGGGCACTTGAAACTTCTAAAATGGGAGTCAGGTAAGATTACCTGGAGGAAATGTCTGGATATCTGCTTTTCTATGATTCTGTAACACAAGTGTTATCTGACAATTGGATGGGGCAGTGAGCAGGAAGTGGCTGTAACAGATGTGAGGCACACCCCAGTCTGTACCAGGAGTCAGGATGCCTCCACTAACTTGCTGGATCACCTTAGAAAAATGAAGTGCCACAGACAAGGCTTCAGTCGTTGACCTTCAGTGCTCATGGGAGAAGCTCAAAAAGAAGACACATGCTTTTGAGCCTTGGCTTTCATGGGTTTTCTTTCCTGGACTGTGCCTGTGTGCCTCTCAGCCTGGTCTTTCAAGCTTCCTCGGCCACTCCAGCTCACCTGGATCTCCCTCCCTGAATCAGCACAGCACAAAGCACTAAGTGGGTGGGGGTGGCAGAACACAGAATGAGCAGCAGAGATCCTGGAGCCACACCATCAAGGGCCACATCCTGATTCCTCCACCTCCCAGCTGAGAGTGCCGACCTTTACTTACTTGCTGTTGAACATTTGTAAAATGAGTCTGTTGGGGTTCAGAAAACAGTACCTTAAAATGAAGGCCTCAGCAGCAACTACAGCAGCAAAAACGTCCCTCTGATCTCCTGCCCTCCTGTCTCTTTTCCTGTCCCTTTCTTCCCTGAGGCTACCCTTAGAAACTAGAATGGCTTTTTCCCCAGAATGGGTCCTGAAAACCAGAACCCTTCTTCCCCAAAGCCAGCCATAAAAACCTAAAAATATTACTCTAATTTTCCCTCCAACTTTCTGTGTAAAAACTGGCCATAAAGAAATCATCTGACCTCCTTATTTGACTGTAGGCCATAGGACCCTCATTCCAGAAAGGACTCTGCCCTATACCCAGAAAAAAAAAATTTATGCTCAGAGAGGCTTAGAGAACCTAGGCAGACAGGTCTTGCTGGATCTTCCCCTTCAGCCTATCGCCATTAGATTGTACTCTTTTTATGCAATCAGATGTCTACATGGCTGTCCATACTTTGTTGCATCTAAGCATTTAAATGGACAATGTCCCCTGTGTCTGTAGGCCTTCGTTCTGAAGGCTCCTGTGTAAGCATTCATATATTTGTATGCCTTTTTGCCAGTTAATCTGCCTTTTGCACATTGGTTTTTCAGCAAGCCTTGAGATGGCAATGGGGAAAATTTCCTTTAGCCCCCGCAGAGTGCGGCTTATCTGAAACACCGACTATATTTAAGCCATTACCATCACACGGCTGGATGCTTAAATACATTAAATATCTTGGCATTCATTTGGTAATGGTTTTGTGAGCCAGTTTCCCCTCTCCTCGCTACCTGTAAGCCACCAGAGGGCAGGGCCATTGATGCAAAGTTCATTGTCTTAAGAGAGCTTGCAACCATGGTCTCCCTTTTTGTGTTATTTCACCAGTGAGGAGGTTGTTCTTCGAGAATAATCTGCTAGAAAGAGTTTGCAACGCTTCTTAATTTTGAAGGGCCACAACTGACCAAAAGGGCCCCAATTTAGCTGACTTGGTATGTATAACTTCTAATTCAATGAAGTGATCCATGAAGAAAATCTAATTTTCCCCAGCTTTCTCATTAGCCCTTGGGTATGCTCCATTATTACGGGCAGTCCAAGCTCTCCTCTGTGCTGCTGCCTGCATGCAGCAGTCCTGAGCCGCCTCCCCTCTCATTATTTCTGGGCATCTCTGGGCACTTACAAATGTTCATTGATGAACCTCTGGGAGTTTTCACAAAGGTCCTGTGCCTGCATACCTCCTGAGGATGGACGCTTGGCTCTGGCATTGATTTTGGGACCCTCCTGGGAAAATTGATCTTCTGCCTAGAACATTGCTATTTCCTGGAGCCTCCTAAGCTCCCAAACCACAGAGGTGCTAGCTTCCAGTTCCCAGTGTAGTGGAGCTCCCACCGTCTATACAGAGAATGCACCTGTGTGTGTGCCTCTCTGGACTACTCTGGCCTCACTTCCCTGAGAGCATCTTCTTCTGCCTCCAGCTCTTATATGACTGATCAGAAGATGGGCATCATCCCCATGTCTCTCTCTCTCTCTTCTTCTTCTAGTTGTGTCTGTGCACAAAGCCCCTTTGGCATTGATTCCTCTGGAGCTTGCCTCCGGGCTCCCCACACATATCTGTTAATGCCTGAATCCCTGCCGACAACTCAGCTTGCACTCAGCTGAGAGCTCAGATTAGCAGAGTTCCTGCCATGACTCCCTTGAAAAGCTCACAGGCAAATTTCCATGGAGATTATGACTATTCGGCAATCAGGTTTGAGGAAGGACAAGGCCAGAGCTGAAGCAAGTATACAACACTGGGCATGTGGAGGGCACATCAGCTCCCTCCAGCATGATCACACTAGCTGAATTAACTGCCTAAGGGTTAGGAGCCCCTGGAAATGACTAGAATATCTATACCTGTCAGAGAGGTGGGGAGGAGAATACAAATAGAAGTTAAATCCGGGGGAGACTGTAGCTTCCACCATGGGGGTAGGAGGAGTCTGACTAAGGAGCCTCTGAATCTTGGAGTCTGACTACTGAGGGGAGCAGGTTCCTGGAAGTGTGGCTACCTGTCTGTTGAATCCACCCTTGAACCATTACCCTGTTGGTAGTTGCTATGTAAATGGAAAAAAGGCCTATGGGTTAAAATAAATAAGCCAATAAAGATGTAGTTTCCATGGACTTAAAAACCAGATGGAGGGTCACTTTTGAGAGTAGAATGTCCCAGCACTTCGGGAGGCTGAGGCGGGCAGATTGCTTGAGTTTAGCAGTTAAGAAACCAGCTTGGACAACATGGCGAAACCTCGTCTCTACCAAAAAAATACAAAAATTTGCCAAGTGTGGTGGCAGACACCTGTGGTCCAGCTACTTGACAGGCTGAGGGGGTCAGATGACTTGAGCCCAGGAGGTGGAGGTTGCAGAGAGCTGAGATTGTGCCTTTGCACTCCATCCTAGGCAATCGAGTAGAACAGAGGGCAGGTGTGAAGACAGAGTGAGAGTTGCAGACACCAGTCAGCAGGCAGGGGGCCAAGCAGGTGGGGCGTGGAAGAATCGGCAGGGGGTGTAGGGAGGGAGTCGATCCACAGAGGACAGATGTTAGCTCCCAGTGGGGTGGGAGGGTTGGTGAGGACAATAAGGAAGGGCTTTTGTAAACCTTTATCCTTTCTTCAGCACCTGTGACTTGGCTCTGCCCGCGTCATGGGGCTGTTGAGAGATTCCAAATAAAGTACAGATCAAGGTGCTTTGGAAGCTTTTCAGTTCCAAGCACAGATAAAGAAAAAGCAAATTATTAAGGGGTTGTAATAGGGTCTCATATTTTCAATTTAGGGGAGGCAGTGGTAGGAAGTAAAATTTGCATTGAGTGTGAAAGCTTTTTGTTTTTTCAGCTTTTCATCCAGAGATTCTGGAATTTTTGTTGGGATTCCTGTCTCCATTCATCTGTTCATGTTTGCAGCACATGCGTGTTGCCCCTGCTGAGTAACAGGCTCTGGGCTTGCTGTGGTCATGCACTGGGAAATGGGGCATATAGGTGGTATCTGCTCCAGTGCTGTCTCCTCAGCATCCCAGTGGGGACATGAGGAGGGCAGGGTCCCCTAGTCTAAGAAGGTCTTATAGAAAGGGTCTCTTTCCAGCCCTGAAAGCCAAAGATTTCAGACCCACCCAAATGCTGCAGCGTTGCGCTGCACTTTTAAAGGGCTGCTGACAGCTATCATTAGCTGAGCATTAAGAAGGGAGTTGCTTTATAATCACCACCGAGTGACTGTGAACACCATGTGTCCCTAAAGAATATTCGGAGCATCAGGCAACTTGTTAGCTTTTGTCTGGGTTGGAGAGAGGAAACGGAAGTTCCCTCAGAGACAGCATTTGTCAGGGTGAAAACATAAAATCAATCATATGGCTCTAATTTAATTTTAATTTACATTTTTATATGTGGAGCTTGTTAGAAGGGCTGATATTTCGCTGTGGAAATCTATAAGGGCTGAATTGTCCTCACATTAGAAGATTTTTAAAAGAAGTTCTTTGCCACTAGGTTGCAATTTGTTAAAACAAACAATAGCATAACCACAGTGCAATAATCGGATGCCAAGATATTACTGGACTCAGCGAAAATCAAGTAATCTTTTTTAGGTTCTATTCTCTCCCAACTAAGCTCCCCAGCAATGTCAGAAAATGACAAATTGCAGGATGAATGTAAGAGCAGTGCCTTCAAAAATACAATAGTTATATAAGCCATCTATTGTTAATGAAGAATATAATGCAATTTGCCTGTCTGTAATACAATTATGCAAATCAAAGGAAGAACTATCCCGAAATCTCTTTACATTCCGATTAAAATGAGATAATTTATCAAACAGAATATTACTGATTATGTTTATGTGTTGCACATTAATCCTGTTACAATAATGTATCCTTCTCATAATGTAATGGATTTGTGCAATCTAACAGAAAATGACTTTTATACTATCCACAATTATAAAAATATTCAAAGCATATCCATCCCAGTGCAATAGCACATGTCTACAACTGTACAATAAACCTATTAAAACAAGCAGAGCTTATGTATGTAACCTTCATCCCAATAAAGATGACAGTGCATTCAATTTTATTGTACTCATTACCTGAACAGCTCCACAGATAATAAATACTAGGAGTAAATTAGTTTAACCTTCTTGATCTTTTTTTTTTTTTTTTTAAGAAAAAGAGTGTACTTTAATCAATAGCATTAAAGTCACATCTCTCCATCCAGATCTTTTGGTTGGTTAAAGAGGATATGATTTTGTATATAAGACATTTCCAAAAAATCTTCATGAATGAGTTACTCCTATTTGTACTTACTGGTAGGTGTTTGGACTTGTGTGCATTTCCATTAGGTCAGGACTTTCATAACATGTATCATTGCCCATGTTGTTTGTGTTCATATAGTTTGGGAAAGAACTATGCTTTGGATAGAAATACTGCTTGAACAGCATTCGTCCATAGGGGGCACATGAATCTCCACTCTTCTATGTGCATCACAGCCAAGAACAAATGAGGAGTATTGTCAGGAAAAACAAGAACCCAAATAATTGGCTAAGGTCTCACTTGTGCTTCTACTGCCAAGGATAATCATTTTTGCATTTAAACCAATCTCTTCTACCTTGATGAGAGTCATTAGCGTCTGACAGTGAGCGATAATGTGCTTAAATTTCACACCTCTTGGCCTTGTTTGCATTGTCAACATTTTCCCATATGCATACCTTCACACTAGGAATACAGGTTGACTTAAACAAATGTTTATCTTTTGTCGAAAAATTGTAAGCCCTAGTGTAATTGCAAATTCTCAGATTGTTTTTCCATGCCTTTAAATACCTTTGAGCCAGTTTTGCTTTAGCTTATGCCTGAAATATTCTCTCGGCAATGCTGGGGACCGGGGAATGGGAAAGGAGCTCTCTTCCTATTTTGATTAGACTGACCTGCAAATCAAGAAAAGAAGAAAAAGAAAAACTATGAAAAGCAGCATTTCTTTCCACTTGTGAGTAGCTGACTATGCACACACATACTAACACAAAGTACGATAGACAAATCTATTAGCCTTCACTGCAACAAGCCAGTGTGTATTGTAACTATAAAAGAATATTTTCTCTCTTGAAAGGAAGGAAGGAAGGCCAGTATTTAATAAACCAACAGTTTTGTTGTCATCTAGAGTTTTGGAGGGGTTTTCCATGTAGATTGTTTAGAAGTAAAACCTTGCTGCTAGGTATCAATTCCAAAGAGTGTGTCCTTAACAATGAAGAAGAATGGTGGATTGGACCACAGCTTGCAGTGGCTAACAGGTTTTTTCTTTCCATGGCATACCATCTGATTTGGAATGCTGTTGAATTTTCTTTTCCTCAAGAATAGGCTGCATTGTCCTAAGTGGAGACATCTGATGAAAGAAGAATTTGTCTTGCCCCTGGGCTATCTGGAAAGATTTTGCACCTCTGCTCATGGGGAAGCAAAGAAGTATCTTCCATGCCAGGATGTCCTAGGCCAAGGCAAGGAGATCTGATAGCTTTGACTTAATCAGAAATGGAGGCATTAGAGAAACAGTGCTAAGAATGGGAGTGACGAGTTTGAGGAGACAGCACCTATGGAAGATGTCACTCTCCCTGCACAGCCCAGAAGGATGCCATGCATCCTTCTTAGACCTGGAGGTGGTTGAGCATGCACTCAGAGTTTGGGTGGGAAGACAATGGCAGTGGAAGAACAAGACTTGGGTGGATAGTCTGGGCTTCTCAGAGCTGTGCCAGACTGTCTTAATACTGTGTTGTAGGCTTTAGGACTGGGATTTCCAGACCCCTCTGCCATGAAGATGAGCTAGAGAAAATGTAATGAACTCTCCTCTTTCAGAGATTGGGCTGAGAGCAAACACTCATCTGGTGGAAGATAAAACAAGGGCAAGACATCCTAGGGAAGCGGGAACAATTGTATGGTTTATTTTTTTAAATCTAAAATATATTAGCTGAGTGCCAAGTGCATATCAGGCAATGTTCGGGGCACATCAGTGAACAGACACACATCTCTGCCTTCATGAAGCTTGTAATTTCAGATGAGCAACACAGACAATGAATACATACACAGTGTAACATACTAGTAGGTGATAAATGCTGGGGGCGGGGGCAGAAAGTAGAACAAACTGAGAGACGAGTCAAGAGTGTAGGAAATGATATTTTCAATTTTAAAAAGAATTGCACTTTTGTTGTCAAAACTTTAAAAAATCTGCTTTCAATAAAGAATTCTGCCTAGTTAAGGCATCTGTTGTCATGAGGATACATAACTAATTTGCATTCCATAAATATGTGTGAAGTTTGATGCACAGATCCTTTAGGACTCTGTTCTCAACTGATAACTTCCTGGAGTTTACATCTAAAATCAAGACACAGGAGAAGAATCTTGATTAGTTATATTACTAGCTATTCTCGTCTGTGTTGGACAATAATCAGTTGTATCGTTTTAACTGCAATAAAATATTTATAATAGGTTTTAACTTGATTATATTTAGTGGAGGTGGTTTAGTTAGGTTTATTTAGGGGAGATAACAGGGATCCCAAAAGATAGTAGAAGATAGCATTAGAGACTGCCCATGCTCCCGCAGGTACCCAGATGGTTCAGTTTCTCTGTAAAATTTTCCATTTCTGCTGAGGATATTTACCTTGCCCTGTACCCTAAAACCAGACCAACCATACAGATACTTTTGCTGCTGATGACCAACTGAATTGGACAAAGAATTAGACCAAGAGTATACCCCGACACTGCAGTAGACCACCCAGACCCCGTTTAGGATGGAGGGGCTCATATCCTCAGCTGCTGGGAGTGTTGGCAGCGTCCAAGGTCACAGTCTCCTGCTGGGGGCAGCTGGCATCCAATGATTGGTCAGTCCACAGTGGTTATAAAGGGCTGGCCCCTTCCCCCAAGAAGGAACAACTCAGAAAGGGCATCCAAGCTCCTGAGCATGGAATCAGCTGAGGCCTGTTGAGAATGTATCAAAGTTCAACTCCTCCCTCTTCCCAACACTACTTCCCTCACTCCCTAATAAACCACTTCTTTCCACTTGTGAGATGCTGACTACACACACACACACACATATTAACACAAAGCACGACAGACAAAGCTATTAGCCTGAGGCATGGATTTTGCCTTCTCAGTCTGTTTCCCAAGGAACTTGATGTAGGAAATGATTTCAGCTCTGTTTGGTGATTATACGTATTTGCAGTTAGGTCCTGGTCCTCACACTCCATTCCATTATCTCTCTGCCAATTTCTGGCCCTTTGGCCCTCTTTCCAGTATCTACTTTCATGCTCTCTGTTCGGACTGCTATATGGCTTCAGTATCCTGAGTTTTAACCTTTGCTTCTACCAGTTCTGGCCTTTTATAGAGGGATAAAACCCCATTCATTCTAGCCTCAATTCAGCCTGTTAATCCCGGAGCACTTCTTCTCCCTCTCCTTCCATCCTGAGCAGCTGACTTCAGGAATGACCTTCTCTTACAGGCCGCACAATGCTCATTCCATTCAATGGTGACACTCTTGCAAGCCTTAGGAGGAAAACACTGTGAGACTGGGACACAAAAGCTATCGAATTGTGAGCTACACACAGCACTAATGGGGTTATTTCCTTACACAAACTGGTTAAGTTTATGCTCACAGACAGGCCCTCCACACACAGTGTTTTCTTAAAACAATCGTGATTTTCAATGATATTTCCATGGTGATGTGCTTGGATTTGAACTCCTAGCTAGGGGAGTCATAACCGACCTAAAAAATTTAGTTAATTTTTCCTTAAACAATCTCTCTCCTGATATAATATTACCATAGGGTTTTGTAGGCATGGCTTCTCTTATTGCATTATTCCAAATGAAACACCACCTCACTGTAGGTGACTTTTGGTGTCGCTTAATAGCCTAGCAATTTTTTTCAGTTGTCTGTCTTTCTAAAATTATTCATGGCTCCTGCATGGGTGGGTAAAGTTAGTTCCTCCAAAGGGTTATAAATCCAGGGTCCCCACTGAGCCCATTGTTTTAGATCCAAAAGCGTATGAATTGCTGCCCCAAGAGTTTTCTTTATTCTTTGTTATAAAATAGGTAACCGGATATCACTGACTGGAAATCCTCCTTCGAAGACTTTCTGGCATCCCACTTCACTTTCAAGTCTTGCAAACCTTATTTTGGAGAAATGGTCATTTATAATATCAACATTTCTAGATCATGTTTTAAAGACGGTTACAGGCGTTCAGAGTAACCACATGCCAACTCTACTTCTAATCTAACAACCCCCTAGGTTGAAACCAGAGTGAAACTTAGAGACAAGCAGCCAAAAGCTGAAACACTCTTGGGGGATATTTATAATCCCCAAACTCAACCAAAATTGTTTCCACTCAAAATTAATACTAGAAACAGATTTTGAAGCACAAATTTGGACTCTGTCTTCAGTTTCTTGGTTAGTTGTGGAGACAACTACTTGAAATAAAATGTATTTGAAGCTAGCTGATTGAACATTAAAATGATTGTCTTTTACATCGAAAAGACAAATGCCGCAAAATATTTAAAAAGATGCCCCACTTTATCCCAGAGCCGTCCTAGCCAAGGAGCAAGGATTGGCTGACATCCACAACTGGAAAGGGCAGTTACCAAGAGAGTGGATTATACCTCTGTTTACACATGTGATTCTTCTGTAGCTGAAGAAAGAGGCTCTTCTTGGTAAATGTAGTTGCAATTCATATTTATGAAAGTAATGTGATACAGTGGAAAGTATGTTGGACTTGGAGTTAGAAAATCTACATTCAAAGTATTGCTTTATCAGTTCCAAGCTATACAATCTTGAACAAATCATTTAGCCTCTTGGAATCTCAGTTTCTCCATATGTAAAATGAGACTAACCAGCTTGCTCTGCAACCTCTTTAGAGCTGCTTAGGGGCTCAGATGAAGAAATATATGTGAAAGCACCTTATCACTATTCCAAATGCATGATGTTTCTGTGATATTCTATTTTTTTAAATTACTTTTTAAATTTTAACAATTTTTGCTCTCTCAGATCAGAGTGTTAGCCTTTATTTAACCAGTAATTTGCTGTGAAAAGGGAAGCATAAATACAGGCAAAATGGATTTCCCAAGGATGATCACTATAATAAACACTAATTAGAGCAGTGTTCTTGTCCTGAATATCCAGAGAGACTTTTTTCCCCAGAGGTTGAAAAGCATTTCCTGACCATTAATCACAACCAATTTTAAAAGTTTAAGCTTTTAATTATTTTTTATTTCTATATTCACATATTTCACAAAAATGTTTTGAAGATGTGTGAAATTCCAGGCAATATTCTGCTAGGATTGCCAGAAAACATAAATTGGAATTTCAGATAAATACCAAATAATTTTTAAGTATAATACTGAAACTTTAAATTCATACTCCAACTTACAATTGCACCTCTAGTATGGAGAATCAAGCCAATGTTCTATGTTCTAAAATACTGTGTTGGCCAGAAGTTTAAAAAAAAAGTATTGTATAAGCATACTTACACTAAAAAGCTATTTGTTGATTACTTAAACTTCAAAGCTAACTGGGCATCCTGTATTTTTATTTACCAAATCTGGCAAACTTATCTGTGTGCTGGGGATGTGCTGACACCTGTCCTCAGGCAGCATTCATTCCATTGAGGGAGACCACAAAGGTAAGTATAAACAAGGTAAGTATTATGAAGACAAAGCTGAGTACAGAAAGAGTGAGAAAGCGCTGATCCTATTTTTAAAAGGGATGAAGAGAAGGCTGCTTTGGAAGATGACTTGAAGTGGACACCTAACAGTTACGGTGAGCCATCTAAAGACGCAGGGGAGAGCCCCTAACCAGAAGCACAGCAGTGCAGAAAGCCTGGGTGAGAATGAAGTTGCTATGTGTGAGGATTCCAAGAAGGTCCTGGGACCAGAGCCTGGTGTGGGAGGGGAAAGTGGTAGACCTTGAGATCGAAGTGTAGGCTAAGGACAGATTTTATAGCTAGCAACTTGTATGCCAGGGGTTTGGTTTTAGCTTGGGTGTGAAAGGGAGCCTTTGAGGGCATTAAGAAGGGAGTGACTTAATCTGATTAAAAACAGGATTCCAAAAGCAATGTGGGAAATAAAACACAGAAAGTCCAAAGCGGACACAGGATGAGTGAGGAGCTTACTGTGGGGAGCTCAGGGAAAGGGATAGGAGGCTTGGACTAGGGTGGGAGGTTGGAAGAAAGGCTTGGAGTCATGACATGCTTCAAGGGTGGAGCCAGCAGGGCTTGTTGTTGGGTTTAACACAAATACGCAGAAATGTGGGCCTGAGCAATAGGGTGAGTGGTGGCACCATTTACTGAGATGGGGAAAAGTAGAGAAGAAGGAGCTCATCTGGGCGGGAAACAGAGCATTTTGGTTTGCACATGTTATGTGTGAGATGCCTGTTAGATATTTATGTGTTGGCAGTGCAATACTAGAGTAGCAGTAGTATAGGAAGAGATGGTAGAAATTGCAAGAGCTGGGCCATGCAGGATATTTTTGGCCATTTTAAATAATTTGGATATAACTTTAATGTTACAAAACGCCAATATAAGTTTTTTAAAACAATATAGAAATGAAGTGATTGAACTTTCATTTTAAAGGGTCATTTTCTTGAGTGGTAAAAAATTGGTAGGTGGGAGGAAAATTAGCACTGTTAGCGCAGAGCTTCTTACCTGAAGAATCTTGTTAGAATTCTAAATCTTTTTTAGAAGGTATAGAGTGGGGACCAAAATTCTGAATTTCTGCAAGCTCCTAACAAAATTTATACAGGTGACTGTGGATGACACTATGGGTAGCAAGATTTTAGGAGACTATTCTAAAAATTCTGATGAGAAAGGATGGTGACTTGGTCCTTTTAGATGATGCTGGGGATGGAGAGAGGTGCAAAGTTTGGGATATAATTTGGAGGTAAAATTGAAAGAAGAGTTGATAGATTATATGAGAGCTAAGGGAGAAGAAGTAATAAAAGATGATTCTCAGATTTCTGGCTTAAACAACTAAGTTGGTGTTTGTTCATGTCCTTTGCTAAGATGTAAAACGCTAAAATGATAAGGGTTTTCTGGAGAGGGGGTACAGAAGGAACGAGGAGCTCTACTTTGGACATGTTGGGTGGGCATGAGACAGTTGAAAAGACATGTCAAGTAGCTGTCATATTTCATACCTGCATATATGAGTCTGGAGTTCAGAGTAGAACTGGGTATGTGTTTATCGTGTCCAGGAAAACTCTAGATAAACTATATAGATCAGGGGTCAAAATCTTAAAAGCCCACCAATGCCAGGAGGGCTGGGTAAATGAAAGAAGTGAGCTGGTCAATAGGGAACGGACTGGCTGTAGGACAACAGGACCGTGGATCTCAGAGATGAGTATACCTCACCTACACTGACAGTTACCACTTCACTCCTCCAGCTAATTGGTGCCAAGCAGTAGGTCCAGATCCTCCAACTTTTCAAGAGAAGCCAGAAATCCAGATCATTTATGGAGAACCCTTGAAGAGTTGGGAACCAAGCCATGTTTTCAAATGCTGTGTTGGCCAAATAAAATATGTCTGTGGGATGGACCTAACTTCGGGGTTCCCAGTTTGCAGCCTCTGATGTGAACCTTTGAAAGGTATCATGTTTAACATCAGCTGTTTTGATTATTATATTAGTAGGATATGGAGATGCCCTGGAAGTTCTACGACATGAAGGGATTTATAACTGTCCTGAGATGCAGATTTGGATCCATCACTGGTTTGCAGTTAGTGAGTGATCCAACTACACACTAAGTGCTCAGTGTAATAGGACTTTGTAGTTCTCTACTTATCCAGACATGGAATTCTTGTGAAGCAGAAAAAGCAAACTTGGTGTTTTTGCGAGAAATGGTGTTTTGTGAGGAATGTAGTTTTAGTTTAAGATGTAAAGTCATGAACATTCGATTGGGACTTTGTACAGAAAACATGTTGGAAATGTGATTCAAAATAAAGCCAACAGCCTAGATAACATTTCTATCATTACAAATGTGGAGGTTTGGGAAGGTCTCTGGATGCTTTTGCCCAGAATACTCAGGAAGATTTCTGACTGAATATGGATGGGGGAAATGTGTGGCCTAGTTGAACATCAGGGCCAACAAGGAACCAGGCTAGAATCTATTTACTTCCTAACAGCAGCACAGATCTCTTCTGAAGTGGGTGCTCATGTGAAAAGAATGATCTTCTCAGAAAGGGGATTCTTATATTTGATAATGGGCTACATATATGTTCGTGTGTGTGTGTGTGTGTACCTTTGCTCTTTTATGTCACATCAGTTTTGGGGCACAATTAAGGGTATGAGTAATAATCCTAATTGTTTTTGACTTAAGGTGCCCCAACCAATGTCTTTCCAGGGCATCCAAGCCCTTCTTTATTTTCTCCCCCCGATCTCTAAGTGTGTCATACAGTAGTGCATAAATGGTTCTTCTAGTCAGCATCACCTTCCTAGTCTTTGTTCCTCACCATGGTGGTCCCAACCTAATCTTAGAGGACCAGCACCATTGGCAGAAAGAAGAGACTAAGGTTGAGCTTGCGACTGGTAAGGAAAGGCCAGTGCTGATGGCCACTGCTGCTCCCTTCACTAAGGAGACATAATTCTCTCAGTCTCTCTCTCCTCACCTGTAAACAGAAATGATAACATGGATTTCAGAATCCAAAGTGTACAGTGTCTGGTATTCACTAGGGACTCAATTTCCTCCTTCCATTGTCCCCTTCTTTGTTTTTAAATTTTAACCAAATTTCAGTCTTGGAATCCAAGTTTAGCATCTCCAAATCCTCCGTCATTTCTCCCAGGAGGCCAAGTGTGGGATACAGAAGGATGACTTCAGAGCCTTACCCCAGTATCTCAAGATTCTCTAAATGGGAATGCATACTGTTTTCCCCCGGAAACGCTGACCCTTGCTACACTTAATAAATCAATTAGTTGATTGCTCACCATATGCTCAGTGTGAGACATGGTTTTGGCCCACGAGGGGCTGGCCATCCAAAGGGGAAGATCAGGCTTGTAAACAAAAAGTGCCATAAAGCATTGCAAATATGTATTGGGTGGCAGATGTTGGAGCCAGCTCACCCTCACATCTGGAAAAAATACACATTGCAATATTCTCTGAGCAATGTTTTCCCCCGAAGTCTCTGTAAAAGTACTCAGTATGTTGACTACTCAGGGCATGATGGCATCCCCCCATTGCCCTCAGACCTGTTGAGGCCTGATGTCTTTTTTTTGTAGTGTGGTTAGTCTCTCTCCTACTGTAACAACAAGGCAGGAGATTCTGTGGGTAATTAGATTTAGTATGTCCATGTGTCCCACAGCTGTATCAACCTACGTGAATTTGGTTCTGTCAAGGGACAGAGAAGAATACACCAGCCCGTTTCATAGAAGGAACAAGCTAACTCTGGTCAGAAGAGTTCAGGGCTGGGGCCTTGGTACTATTTGGTGAACTGAACATACAACTTCCCTCTTGATGTTTCCTCAGGGAAATGCCTCTCTCCTGGCTGACAGGCCTGGGGATAAATGGCCTGCAAACTCCTGTTTTCACACAGTACATCAGGTCTAAGTGAAAGGTTTGTGCTGCTGCCAAGAGCAGAAAATGATGCCTCGGCATCACTTTCAGAGGAGAGGATGCTTTAAAGCAGACCCTGGCTCCCAGAGAGCTTTGGGTAAGGCTGAGATGATCACCTGGGGCTGCCCAGGACATCTGGTCTGAGAGGCCCACCCAGTGCCTCCCCTTCTAAGCAATTCTCAAGGCTGGAGAATGCCTTGCATGCTTTAGACATCTGGGATGTTATTCAGATCTCTGCCTTCTACCTCTTGATGAAGAAAAATGTGGACTATAAATGAAAATTACATAAAAATAAAAGCCGATCCTTTCTTGGACCTACTTTTCCATGGGAGCATCCAAGATCTGAACACAATTGAACATTGCGTACCTTGGCCATTAAGCAGGGTGCTCTGACTTGAAGCATGGGGCAGCAGCCAATCAGGACAGATCACAGCCCTCTCTTCTGCATCACAGCCTTCCTCCTGGACCCTTTGGCCTTGCCAAACTTGAGCTCTCCTCCAGACCTACTACTGGTTTTCTCAGCATCCTGTAACTCACATGTACTCATTGCTCTTCAATCTCCATTCTGGTCTCCAGGGCGGACCTTGCTTTCCTCCTCAGATGCACCTCACTGCCAGCTCTCTCTTACTCTTTGACTGTCTGGCCAGTGACACTTTTCTTTCCTCGCAGTGCCCCAGGATTCTCTTGTTATATGTCCTGCCTAGCCTTGCTGGCAGAGGCTGCTTCATTTCTCTAGATTCTTCCTTTCCTCCTTCTTGAGTAACTTTACAGGGACACCCTCACACTCTACATTAATGGACCATTACAAGCCTAGACAGCAAATAGACAGACATATGGAAGTGGTGGAGACTGGGGCAAATTGAAGGGCACCTGCCCTTGCTCAGCTTCAGAAATTACTGCCTTCTGGAATGCAGGCATGCGATGCCAGTTCTTCTGTTTTTCAAAGGAAAATCAGAAATACAGACTTTTATGTGAATCTTCTATTAAAATCTTTTTATTAAGGTAACTCATATGCATGTTAAAAAAAACTCTAATAGTATTAACGGTTTATGATAAAAAACATAGCACAATCCTGCCACCTTCTTGCCCAAGACCATATAGCTGTTTCTTCTGGCATTTACCCTATTTCTTGCTTTATCAGTTTTTGACATAATCTGGCCACCCCTTTCTTAAGTTTTATTTTATTTTTAATTGACAACTAATAATTATATATCTTTATGGGGTACAAAGTGGTGTTTTGATTTGTGTATATACATTGTGAATGATCAAATCAGACTAACACATCTATCACCTCAAATACTTATCATTTCTTTGTGGCAAGGACATTTAAAAATCCACTCTTTTAGCTATTTTGAAATATTCAATGCAATATTACTAACTATAATCACTATGCTGGGTAATAGATCAACAGAACTTATTCTTTCTGACTAACTAAAACTTTGTTCTCTTTGACCAACATCTCTTCTTTTCCTTTCCATCCTCCCTCCTCTTTGCCTCTGATAGTATTCTACTCTCTGCTTCTATGAGTTGGATGTTTTAGATTACACATATAAGTGAGATCATGTGGTATTTGTTTTTCTGTGTTTGGTTTATTTCAGTTAGCATAATGTCTCCTAGGTTCATTCATGCTATTGCAAATGACATGAATTCCAGCTTTTTAAAGGCTAAATAGTATTACACACACACACACACACATATGCTATATATATTATATTATTATATATGTTCGTGCGTGCGTGTGTGTGTGTGTGTGTGTGTGTATATATACACACACTAATTTTTTTAAGTCAATTAATCCATTGGTGGGCACTTCAGTTGTTACCATATCTTGGCTATTGTGAATGATGCTGCAAGGAACATGGCCTGGGGATAAATGATTTCAATTTATTTTATTTTTCTTTATTTATTTTTTTCTTTTACCGAACACCGACTCAAACCAGATGATTTCAATTTCTTTGGCTATATACCCAGACATGGGACTGCTGAATCATATGTTAATTCTTTTTTTAGTTTTTTGACGAGCCTTCACACCGTTTTCTAAAATGACTGTACTAATTTACATTCCCACCAACAGTGTACAAAGTTCCCTTTTCTCCACATCCTTGCCAACACTTGTTATCTTTCATCTTTTGGATAATAGCCAGTCTAACAGGTATAACATGATATCCCATTGTGGTTTTAATTTGCATTTCTCTGATAATTAGAGATGTTGACTTAGAAGAAATGAATAAATTCCTAGAAACGCATAACCCTAAAAGACTGAATCATGAAGAAATTGGAAATCTGAACAGACCATAATGAGTAAAGACATTCAATGAGTAATTAAAGTCTTCCATCAGAGAAAAGCCCAGGATAAGATGGCTTCACAGCTGAATTTTACAAAAATATTTAAAGAACTAATACATTCTTCTCAAACGCTTCCAAAAAATTGAAGAGGAGGAAATACTTCCAGACCCATTTTAAAAGGCTAGCCTTACTCTGATACCAAACCAGACAAAGACACAAGAAAAGAAAACTACAGGCCAATATCACTGATGAACACAGATGCAAAATCCTCAAGAAAATACTAGCAATCCTTATTCAACAGTACATTAAAAGATCACTCACCATGATCAAGTCTGATTTACCCCTGGGATGCAAGAATGGCTCAAGAAATGCAAATCAAGAAAGGTGATTTACCCTATTAACATAGTAAGACACAAAACCATATGATCATCTCAACAGATGATTGTATGGTGAGAGCAGCCCACTCTCACCACTTCTCAACGTAGTATTGGAAGTTCTTGCCAGAGCTAAAAGATGAGAGAAAGAAATAAAAGGCATCCAAATAAAAAAAGGAAGTGAAACTGTCACTCTTTGCTGACGACATAATGTTACATCAAAGAATATACCAAAAGCACCATTAGAACCGATAAATGAATTCAGTAAAGTTGCAGGATAAAAACATCAACTTACAAAAATCAGTAGGGTTTCTGCACACTAACAATGAGCTATCTGAAAAAGAAATTAAAATAATCTATACGCATAGCAATAACACTCTGTTATTGCAGTTACATGAACTTCCATTCCCACTTTCACCTTTTTGTCATCTCAATATTATCATGGCAGAATTGTTGGTTAAATTGATAGTCAGAATTTGTATCATCAGCGCTATACAAAAAAATTAATGGACTAGGTATGTCACTAGATTGCATTTTCTTTTTCAAACTTCCATTTTTGTCTTTCCTAGAATTAACAATTGCCTTATGATTCCATTTCCCTGGCTTTTTATTTTATTTTCTTCCAAAGTTTCCAATAGCTCTATCAAAAACACACCATGATTTTCTAAATGTCAATGTGTTGATTCAGCCTTTCCTTGAAGACAGTGGACTTTTCTGTTCCCATATAAATGAATCACTCCGTAGATATGCTACATAATTGTCACCCTGAGGTTTTCCTTTGCTACTTTCCAGCATTGAATTCCTGTATTCTGTTTTATTTTTTTCCATATTTGTTTTTTCCAGAGTATATACTCTAGTAGCTTTCCCAGAAAGGGTACCTAAGAAGTACATTATTTTGTTTGTTTTATTTGTCTGAAAATATCTTTATTCTGTCTATAAGATTGATTATTTTTACTAAGTATAGACTCCTAGATGGGAAATTCAAAATAATTATTCTTAGAATACTGAAGGCATTGTTTAATTATGTTTGAACCTCCAATATTGTTGCTTTGGATTCTCAGTCTCTACTTTGTGCTCTCTTATGCTGGTTTCCTGTAGACTTTTGGTATCTTATCTTTGCTTATGCTGTTTCGAAATTTTAATTATGTGCCTTGGTTCTCTTGTATTCCTTGCACTTCATACCCAATGAGCCTTTCATCATAAATACCAGATGTGCCTACCAATTGGGAAGATAATTCTTTTTCCTTCTGAGGCATTTTCTTAATTGCTTTGACAATTTTTTTCTGATAGTTTATTCTTTTTTCCAAACATTTCTATCATTTGGATATTGGAACTCTTGGACTAAATCTTAAACTTTTAACTTTTCTCTTTACACTTTTGTTTTACCTGCTGCATTATTTCCTCATTTCTTGCAGTGGTTTCATACTGTATCAGCTTGCTTAACTCAGAACTATGTTTTCTACAATCCTCTTCCATGAGTGGTTCCATGGTGTTGATTTTCTACTGATCTTCCTAGCTACATTGAAACTACGTTTTTCCAAATATCTTTCCCTGTATAGTTTGGAGTTACAGCCAGCCTAAGAGAAATCTATGTAAGATTGAGAGGTGGACATGAAGCAGCAGCCATCACATGCTGGACATAACCATAATTAGAGGAGGTGAGTGGTGGTGACAGATTCATAGGTGTCAGTGGATCCCTGCTCCACACGCTGTTCCCTCCCTGTGTCCAGCTGTTCTTCCCTACTGTTGGTCTTGCTGCCCATCAGTGATCACAGAAGCTGGCACTGGGAGAGGAGGTAGCCTTCTTCCAAAAATGTGTGCCCCAGCAATGCGTCACAGCCCTATGCCAGCAGCTGAACATTATCTAAAATCCAGATGTCCCTGAAGTCTGCAACTTATCCACCTGCCCTAGTGTTGCAGGAAGGCTAGTTAGGGACTGTATTAATCTGTTTTCATGCTACTGATAAAGACATACCCAAGACTGGGAAGAAAAAGAGATTTAATGGACTTACAGTTCCACGTGGCTGGGGAGGCCTCACAATCATAGTGAAAGGCAAGGAGAAGCAAGAGGAGCAAGTCATGTCTTATGTGGATGGCAGCAGGCAGAGCGCTTGTGAAGGGAAACTTCCCGTTTTAAAACCATCTGATCTCATGAGACCCATTCGCTATCACAAGAACAGCGCAGGAAAGAAGACCTTGCCCATAATTCAATCACCTCCCACCGGTTCCTCCCATGACACATGGGAATTGCGGGAATCACAATTCAAGATGAGATTTGGGTGGGGACACAACCAAACCCTGCCATTCCCAAATCTCATGTCATCACATTTCAAAATCAATCATACCTTCCCCACAGTCCCCCAAAGTCTTAACTCATTTCAGCATTAACTCAAAAGTCCATACTCCTACGTCTCATCTGAGATAAGGCAAGTGCTTTCTGTCTATGAGCCTGTAAAATCAAAAGAAGTTTACTTACTTCCTAGATACAAGGGGGATCTAGAACGGGGGTACAGTCATTGAGTGAAAACAGTCATTCCAAATGGGATAACTTGACTGAAAACAAAGGGCCTACAGGCCCCATGCAAGTCCAATATCCAGCAGGGCAATCAAATCTTAAAGTCCCATTCCAAAATGATCTCCTTTGACTCCATGTCTTGCACCTGGGTCACAGTGATACAAGAGGTGGGTTCCCATGGCCTTGAGCAGCTCCACCCCTGTGGCTCTGCAGGCTATAGCCTTCCTCACAGCTGCTTTTATAGGCTGGTATTGAGTGTCTGTGGCTTTTTCAGGCACACAGGGGAAACAGTCAGTGGATCTACCACTCTGGGGTCTGGAGGATGGTGGCCCTCTTCTCACAGCTCCACTAAATGATGCCCTAGTGGGGACTCTGTGTGAGGTCTCTGACCCACATTTCTCTTCTGCATTGCCCTAGCAGAGGTTCTTCATGAGAGCCCTGCCCCTGCAGCAAACTTCTGCCTGGACATCGAGGTGATTCCATGCATACTCTGAAATCTAAGTGGAAGTTTCCAAATCTCAATTCTTGACCTCTATGCACCTGCACAGAAAACCACATGGAAGCTTCCAAGGCTTGGGACTTGCACCCTCTGAAGCCATGACCTGAGCTGTATACCTTGGCCCCTTTTAGTCACGGCTGGAGCAGCTGGGATGCAGGGCAGCAAATCTCTAGATTGCATATAGCACAGGGACCCTTGGCCTGGCCCATGAAACCATTTTTTTCTCCTAGGCCTCTGGGTCTGTGATGGAAGGGGCTGCCATGAAGACCCCTGAAATGCCCTGGAGACATTTTCCCCATTGTCTTGGGGATTAACATTTGGCTCCTCATTACTTATCCAAATTTCTGCAGCCAGCTAGAAATCCTCCTCAGAAAATGAGATTTTCTTTTCTATCACATTGTCAGGCTGCAAATTTTCCAAACTTTTATGCTCTGCTTCCCTTATGAAACTGAATGCCTTTAACAGCACTCAAGTCATGTCTTGAATGCTTTGCTGCTTGGGAATTTCTTCCACCAGATACCCTACCAACACCTTGGTTTCAGACTTATGGCCTTTTGAGCTGTGAAACAATTTTTTTGTTGTTGTTTTAAGCTACCAAATTTTTCATATTTTTTGTGGCAGCTATAGGAAACTAATACAGTGTCTTTTTCTTGTTTCATACGTTCTGTTATTCCTCTAAGTTGTTGATCACATCTCTTATAGTTTTTTTCTAATTCATGTATTCTTTTTCTTCAGGTATCCCCTCCTCCTCCTCCTCTTCCTCCTCCTCCTCTTTCTCTTCCTTCTCCTCCTTGTCCTCCTCCTCCTTCTCCTCCTCCACTGCTGTCTTCTCCTCCTCTTTCTCCTCCTTCTACTTCTTGTTCTTCTTCCTCCTCCTCCTCTCCTTCCTCTTCTTTTTATCTTTGACTTTTCTCTTGGTGATTTTTGTCTTGTTACTTGTGATCCTTAGTTGGCTGTGAAAGTGTAGAAGTAGGGCACTAAAAGTTAGTTGGTGGCTCTGTGTATATGAGGAGGCTTATTAACTGGTGGGCTCTTCTGGAGAGCAGTTAAGCAGTAAGGCACATTTTCACTGGTTGTGGTGGGGAGTGTCTAATGTCAGCCTATATACATGTTTTCTCCATGGGATCATTCAGTTTAAGATTTATCCCCCAACCTCCTGCGTTCTATTCATAAGTCAAGCTACTAGAATTCCTTAAGCAGGGCAGGGAAAAGTGAGAATACAATCATTAGTTGACAGATTGTACCCATATTGAGCTTCCCAACTTGGACTTTTTCCACTCTTCTAAGCCAATTGTCACTCTTCTACCTGCATCTAAAAGTCTGTTAAAATCTTTTGTTTCCTATTATCTCCTCTCCGGTTATTTTAGCCTTTGTTGCCTGATATCTTTTATATTTTCTTTTGCTGTTATTTTTATTGGGTGAGAGAAGAACTAAATACATAGGGTCAGTCAATCATGTTAAATCAAAAGTACACTTTCAGGTGGAAGGAAACTTTTGGAGGTGATAGATATGTTTATGATATTAGAAGTGATGATACTTTCATGGTTTTGTGGGTGTGTACTTGTCTCCAAACACATCAAACTGTATACATTAAATATCTACTGCTTTTTGCATGTCAATTATACCTCAATAAAGTGGTTATAAATGCTATAATCACCTGAAAAGTAAATACACATGAAGATAAAGAGCAGAAAATGAAAGCAGAGAAATCAATGAAGAAAAAAAAGTATCCTTCCAGGTTTCAAATCACAGCTCACATCTTAAAACCAAACAAAATGCCAGTCAGACAAAGAACATTTAAGGCTCTCTTTGGCCTGTGGATGTTTTGATCTCTGCTGAGGATTGCCCATGCAGGCAAAAATGGAGGCAAGGGATATAAAGCTGACACAGCAATGAAAACTGGAGCAGCTAATAGAATCAGGAAAAACTGAAAGGAGAAGAAGTAAATACATATCGTTGGTCAATCATGTTAAATCAAAAGTACATTTCCAGGTGAGAGGAAACTTATGGAGGTGATGCAAGAAGAGGTCCACTCCACAAGGAGAGGGTCAGCTGATGCTTCCTTGCCCAAGACCTGACATGAACAGACATAAGACTGAATCTGCCGGAGGAAGCAAAGGAGTTCTGAGCCCAAGAGTGCTGCACAGGCCTCTTGGCAAGAGGTTTTATGGGGCTCTTGTAAGTTTCCTATTTCAGTTATGAATTATCCTAAAATTTATTGGCTTAAAACTACAAACGATCATTATCTTACAAAGTCTTTGGGTCAGGAATTTGAAAGCAGTTTAGGTGAGTGGCCCTGGATCATGTTTCCTTATAAGCTGGTACACCAGCTGTCAGCCAAAGATGGAGTCATCTGGATGCTTTCCTGGGGCTGGAGGATTCACTTTTGAACTCACTTGTATGGCTGCTGGTCTAGGGAATTTGTTCCTCTCTGCCTGTTGGCTGGAGGCCTCAGCTCCTTACCAAGTAAGCCTTTCTTCATGACATGACAGCAGCTTTCCAGGACCAAGTGATCCGTGAGGACAAGCAGGAAGCCACCATGCATTTTATGATCCGGTCTCCAAAGTTGAACACTGTCACTCCCACTTTACAGTTGACCCTTTAACAACACAGGAGTGACAAACATCAACTCCTACATCACGTAGTCAAACATTTGAATATAACTTTTAAATCTCCCAAAACTCAACTACCAATAGCCTACTCTTGGCGAGAAGCCTCATTGATAACATAAGCAGCCAATTAACACATACTTTATATGTTATAAATTGCATTCTTACAATATGGTAAGGTAGAGAAAAGGAAATGTTATTAAGAAAATCATAATAAAGAGAAAATATATTTGCTATTTATTCACAAATGTCTTCATCTTCATTGTCTTCAAGAGAGGAGGAGTGAATCTTGCTGTCTCAGGTGTGGCAGAGGTGGAAGAAAATTTGCATGTGAGTAGACCCTCACAGCTCACATTTCTGTTGTTCAAGATCCAACTGTATTTATTCCTTAGGAATAAATCACAAAGTTCAGATTGCTCAAGAAGAAGGGAATTAGGTTCCATTTATGAAGAAGAAATATGAAGGAATTTGTGGACATTTAAAACCACCACACGGGCTTTTTAAAAAATTGCTTAACCTTTGGACATCTTTATATCTTGTTTTAATCTTTTCTTTTTCTCTTACTCACCTTATCTCTCTATGTGATTTTTGCTTAGAAGTCACCATGTGAAATGGAAATAAATTTATATTAAGCAGATTATCTTATTCAATCCTTACAGCTATTCCTTCAAAACTCACTGAGGTATTGTCCTCCTATACTTATTCATTACATTCAACAAATAATTACCAAATACATATGATATTTCAGAAGGAGATCATAAAAGCATGCAGTTCAATTTATTCATTCATTCAACAAATATTTATCAAGTGCATATGCTATTTTGGTCTCTATGCTGGATGCCAGGGTGCACTGTTGAGTAAGACATGGTATCTGACCTTATCTCACTTTCATTCACACAAGGTTTCCATTCTTGTGGAAGGTACCTGAAGGAAGGTCAAGATACATGTCCAAGGTTACACAGGAGTAAGCCACCTTACCTTGCTCTCATCAAAGAAGAAGTAACAAATTAAGAAAGGGAGGGAAATGGTTTCTGCTTGGGTGTTCAGTATTGCTGCCTGCCAAGGAAAGGAGGTAGGGATGGAAGGAAAATATTTGATCAGGGAAAAGGCCATACATTTTTGTAAACATCCACTGGGTTGAAGCTCTGGAAAGCAGAAGGATAAGATCCCCAATTCCACAGCCTTCGAATCAAGGAGTTAGCAAAATGGGTGTTCTAGGTGGGGGAAATGCGCCAAGTGTCTAAGGACAAGGATGTTTTCAGCCTTCCTCACATCATCTGCTCAGACTGCTGTCCTCTCTGCCTCCTGTAAGATTTGGTTTGGCCTTTTCCTGGCTCATGCAACTAAGGACTGAGAATCTTGTGACCTGGGGTCTTGGACAAAGAGCCAAGGTTGGTCTAGAAGCTAAGATGCATGGACATTTAGGGAGAAGGGAGTGGCAAGTTTGAAAACAAAACTTGGATTGCATTGGGGGTTTTAAAGCAGAGGACTCCAGCAGAAGGGATCAAGTAGCCAGAGGTGAAAGAGAGGAAGAGATGCTTATGTTTCCAGATGGGGTGGGCTGATTCCGAGGCTGCCGAAGCCTGGGTGGCTGTCGGGAGCTTTTCTGCTCTGTTGCTGTTGTAATTACGGCATCTGAAAGCTTGCGTGACATTGCTAATTTTAGAGAAAATGGGACACTGATATCTGTAAGAACACTCAGGCTTAGGTTGCTGATTAACGTTTCCACGTATCACAGAATCAAACCCAGAAATGGTGTAGGCATTAGGAAATATTATTATTAGAAGAATGTTCATAATGATGGAAATGAAAAATGTAAATGCCAACTCTTTAGAGAGGTTTAAAGAGATTAATTGGAATAATAAAACAACTGAAGTCAAATTGGTTATGAAACTGTGCTTTGAAATGATAAATTCTATTTGAAGTCTGTTTTCTTTTGGCACATTCTTTTTTGGCTAAAATGTAAAAATAAATTAGTGAAGTGAGCGTCTCAAATCCATGAAGGGCTATAGAACATGATATATGCTGACCAAGTATTTCTCATTTGTTGTAGGGAAAGATTTTTTAAAAAGGAAAGAAAGCTGCAGTAGGAAGATCACAGCATATATATATATATATATATATATATATAAAATCTTGTGGGCAGAAAGTGAGATACAGAAATTGGTAAGCAAATATCATTTAGGGAAAAGCTTCTACAGAGGAACTGGAAATGTTATGTGTGAAAATAGGAACAATGGAATGGTTTTAAAACCACATTTGGAAATAGTAGAAACAGGAATAGGGTTAAGAGACAAAAAAAAAAAAAAAAAAAAGAAAGAAAGAAAGAAAAGAAATGGTAGAGTTGGAGCTAAAAAGTGAAGAATGTATAGGCTCAGAGTGAATAATACAAAGTTTATTTGTTTGTTTTGAATAAGTCTAAGTCACATGAGAAGAACTAAAATTCATCATTAGCCTTAGGGATAATAGTCTGGAAATATTTTGACCAAAAATATGTTATGTCTCATAGATGCAGACTAACATTGTATCAAGGTCCCTGATGGTGCATTATTAATAGTGTAGTTTTATAGTTTATAAGCTTAATTCCAAGAGGGCTGGAAGGAATATGAACTTTGCAACTCCACAGAGCTGGTTTTGACCTCTGCGGCTTTGTGTACACTTTATTTTGCTGTGCCCCTGGTCCTTCTGTGTAAAAGAGAATAATAGTGTTAAGATTATTCAAGATTGCTGTGATTAATGAGTCCATGCATGTATAGCCTCTTGCCACATATCACATGCTTGCTAGTACCTCGTCTTCTCCTTTATTTTAAGGAACATATGTAAAGAAGGAAACTTACAATGTGATATGTTGTCATTACCCAAGCAGCCAGGCCACAGCTTCAGGTCTAACCTCTAACATTTATGCATTGAGCATGGATCCAAAAGATCAGAATTCATTTTACTAAATTGTCCACGGATACAGGAAAACTTTACATGGAATCCTGCAGTGTTTTGGATCCTATGTTGAAGATATTAAAGAGAAATTATTAGGGCAATTAGGCTAAAAGAGAATACACATTTAATATTTGTGATACTTAGATAATGCATCGGTTACTAATCAAGTCATTAATCATATTTTGTAAAATATTTGCCAATCATTAGTAGTTTGGGAGAGTCACATGCCTTCTCTGACCCTGTTTTCTCAGCTCTAACATGGGGATAACTTATGAATTCTTTGCAGAGTTAATGAATTACAGAAATGGGGGCTTGTAATAGTATGCATAATTTCAAATACACCCCTAAAATAAATTCTATTTAGTATTTTATGCTTTTTTAATAAACTAAAAATGTTGAAGTCTCTGTATATTAGTTTAGGTAACATTGTTAGTGACGAGAAATTAATCTTCACAATTTAAAGGACATAGCATTCCCTTATTATAAAAATATAACCTCTCGATTTTGTTTCCATATGTTTTCACTGAAAGTTTCACATTTTAATTTTCTTATTAAAACATATAGTTACCCACAAAAAAACAATCAAATGGGGATAATAATAGTGCCCACGATACAGGGTTGCTGTGAGCCCTGAATGAGACAGCGTGTATAAAAGTGCTTGGTAGAGTGCCTGGAAGAGAGTGGGCAATCACTCAATACCAGATAAAAGCTAAACAATTAAACAAGCCAAGAAACAAAATCCTCATCCGTCTTAAAGTGCTTGAAACTCCTAACACTTTGTGGCTGTTGGCTCTCAGCCCTGGCTGCATAATTAATCACAGTACAGTGAACTCTCCATTATCCGCACTAGTGAAGGGCAGAGGCATGGATAATACAAAACAAGGGGTAATCTAAAAGTCATTTATATATTTGGCTTTGGAATGAAGTCAGAGAAAGACACACACAAACACGCATATCTGTCATTTCTGTCCTGGCAAAGGCTTCCCAATTGGGATCTCTATTGAGGCCTCTGGAGCCTTTCTAAGGGCAGGAAGTGGGGGAAGGTAGCGCTTGGCGCTTAACAAAGGAGATACAGGATATACAAAGCACTTAAAATGTTTTTTAAATATATGACATATAAAAATTGTCATTACTGTTATTAATAATAGTTTACTTGCAGATTATTGACAGGCGACTAAAGGAAAAAATCAGAATACAGGAGCAAGGCTGTTTTTATCCACAACTCCCTGGTAACAAATAACATACTTATCTGCTGCTCTGCAATTCCCACCCAAAGAGAATTTTGAGCAGATTGAAGATGAAATATGATTCATTTTTATATTCCTCTAAAGTCTTTAAGAGTGCTTGGCACATAGTGGGAGGTCACAAAGTGTTGAAAGTGTGAACGTCTTTTAGGGAGATTTCTGCTTGGAGTGAGTGTTGCATTTTGACTTGAGATAGAGGTCTCCACCAGGTCTGAGGGTTCCCAAAAGTCACTGAGCAGCTCCGTTTCATCTGAGATGGTTTTAGGCTGTTACCTTCTTAAGACCCATTGCCTCTTCTGGAGACATTACTCTAGTTCTTTTGTTGAAACATCTGACATTGATAGTCAAGGTGGAGAGGGCTGGAGACAAAGAAGGTGCAGAAAAAGATGTGATAGCAGCCTCACAACTTTTGTGTTAAGGGTTTTCAGAATCTCTCAGAGGAAATCTCCACGTCTCATTGAAACTTCATTGATTTCACGTTTGCTTACCATGTTTTACAGGTCAAGTATTGTGCCAAATAGCAGGAAAATAGATACTCTAAGATTGTAACATAATTGTTTATAGGCCCATTTCATCTCCTAGACTCGGCTCTTTGTGGGTAAGAACTACATCTTGTTCATCTTTGTGTTCCAAGCACTCAGTACAGCACTGAGCTGTGAACTCAGCACTTGATGGAGATGAATGGGTGAGTAAAAGAGTCATTTTCTCAAGGAGCTCGGACCTTGGTAGGAGAGGCAGCGTATCAGTAAATGCTTGAGGAACAGTACATGGGCTGCTGTATCAGAGATTACACACAGAGCCTTCATCTGTTTGTGTGGTCTGGGGAAGGTTCACAGAGGAATGGATGACATGGGTCTTGAAAAGGCTAGAATTCAGCAGGTGAAGAAAAGAAAAGCACTCCAAAAAGATGGAATAATCTTTGCAAATGCATGGCATGTTCAGGTGCAATCTGAAGAGAGTGTTTTCATGAAAGAGGTATAGGAGAAGAGGGAGGGAAGATGGGCAGGAACCTGAGAGCCTTTCTTTCATGCTCTCATTCTTATCCATACATCACAGTGGATCACTTTATTAAAGGCTGCTTATTGAATATTTTCCTTGGTCTCTGCAAAGTATATGTAGGTAATCCTCTCAAGGACAGTCCTTCATGATTTCCCTTTGCTCGACAGGACCCATACAGGGCAGGGCATGACCCACACGGTCAGACTGTCTGGCTGGACTCCTGATTCTTACCATTTGGTTCAACTGCACTTTGTGCTGAGCTCTTTAGCTGCCAGTTTATAGGGTTTTGACACAGATTATGCCTTGTCTGTGTCTTTCTCTCACTCATGCATGCATGCATCCATCCATCCACCCATGCATGAATGAATGATTAGGAAAGACACCTATGTTTTTTGAGTACATGTTTATTAATGTGTAGAGAACACAGCAGAGTTGGAGTCTCCTAAAACATGACTTGCACTGGCTGGTGCCACCTCTAGGGGTTCAACTGCTTGATTTTCTTTTTCTTCCTTGTTTCCCCCGCCCCTCCAACTCTCTTTGAATAAATGAAGATGTTGAGGTTCTTCTATTGAGATTCCGCTTGCTGATGCTAGATAGCTAAACTTTTCATGCAGAGAAGCCATCTACAGGGGCAACAGGCCAAGGTGGGGGCGAGGGGGAGGGCGTGAAAGAAGTTGGCCCCTTCTGTTGATCTCCGACCCTCTTGAAATCTGAGGCATCTCCTGGGGTCACGAGGCTGCTTTCATATCCGCCCCCAACACTAAATATTTAGCGCAGGGCAAGGAGAGGCAGGCGAGGGAGGGAATGGGGGAAGCACATGGCCCTGCCTTGGCCTGTTTGCCTCCCACAATAAGAGGGGAAGGAATAGAAAACACCCAGGCACAACATAAATATTTCCTATTATGGAGAAACTAAAGTCACAATGGAGTCTGTCATGCTTGTGATATGAGAGATGGACAATATTTCGGGGCTGCTGCCATGCTGGCATCTGAATGGAGTTTATATTTTGTTTATGGAGCTGAATCCGAAGCCTTTTATTTTTTTGGCTCGGCCTGTGTAATTCTTCTTCATGGGAGCTCGAAATGGCCGCGGAGCAGCTCAATATTCCATTTATTTTATTTATAAAAGAAATTCAAAGGCTGAAAAGATGAAGTAATTGACTTACTGGGATGACAGTTAAACCCACTAAATTTAATCTTATCCTCTCAAGTACAACATATCGCGCTTACAAATTATCGCCAGCCACCAGGCAGCCCCGCGCTCCTCACCTAATGCAAATGGAACGGAGGCCTCTGTTATTGTATTATCTGACTTTACTATCAGCATTAATCCGGCTTAGCTCACTTAATGATGCCACTTGTGGCACTCCGAAGGCAGCGGAGAAGTCTATAAACTACTTCCATTAAAATGCAAATCGGGCCCGCCGAGAAAATCGGTGACACAAAAAGTGGGCGCCGCGCGGCCGCCGCCCGCGATGGCGCCGATGGCTGATGCCGCGATTACGCCGGCGGGGGCGGCCCGCGCGCCACGAACGCGCCCGACAGGCCGCGCCGCTTAATTTCTGAAGAGATTTATATTTTTTTGTTGTCAGGAAATGAACAAATACTTATCAATGTAAAAACTGCTATCTCCGATCTCCCCGCCAGGTTTTTCATGCTGATATTATTTGCACCCCGCAACACAGGAAATGAAAATCTTCTCCGCCTCGCACGTCGCCACCTCGCCCGCGAATCCTCTGCGAGCAGCCTGGCCTCCCCCACCCGGCCCCCTCGGGGCTCCCTCCCCGGTAAACAGAAAAGAAAACTTTTGTGGGCGAAGGAGGGAGAAATTCCAAGGCTCCGGCTTTCCCCAGCCGCCTTGGGTTTCGGGGCAGCGCGGGAAGAAGGGGTGAGGGAGGAGGGGCCGGGGGGCTGGCACTCAACGGTAACATCTGTTTTACCTAAGCAGCTTGACTTCGTTTTAGGATGAAAAAGTATTCCCTTTCAGCGTGAGGACTCGTGGGCCCCGGGGCTTGTATTGATTCGGAACAAGGCCTAATAAAACACTAGCAGGTGATTCAGTTTCACATTTTGATTCCTTTGTTTAAACGTTTCTCTCAGGTTCTTCTGCGTCGGCCAGGGCCCCCGGCATCCCCGCTTTGATGTTGGAGGGACACCCGGCCCGCAGAGCTCGCCCCGCTCTTGTAGGTGACTTTGGGCTCTTCAGGGCCCGGCATTTCCCGAGGTCCCCTCCCCTCCCACACACCCGCACCCACGACCCGGCGAGCCCAGCCTCTGCGGTCAGGCTCTCAAAGCCTGCAAGGATTTATGGTGTTCACAGGCGGATCAATACTACATTTTAAATATTACAATACTTTTTATTGAGACAATATTACAACAAAAATATTTCACCCTGTCACTGGACCCCGTTAAAATTGCTTTTGACCATCTCGTTGGTGGGCCTGCTGGGACCTCTGTGTTTCCCACTTCTGGGCGGAGTCAGTGTGCTCCCGGGATGGGCCGGTCCTGCCCAGGAGGCGGGAGGGAGTGGGGGGCGGAGGAGATGGAGGATGCAGCCTGGGAGGGCTGTGGGGCACCTGGGGTGGGCTGCAGAAACTGGCACTTGCCCACGTGGCCTCTTTTGGGAGGCTTGTTCTCAGTCCTATTGACTCTTTCCTGGCTATATAAAAAAATCTGTCCACAAAATCCTCTCTTTCTTGGATGTGCACCCCTTTCAGGAGAAAGGGGGAGTCTGTGCCGATGAAGCTGGGATTAAGGACGAAATTTATCATGGAGCCCTGGGACAGGGCCACAGACCATCTCCGGTGAGTCTGTCAGTCCTCTTTGGCGTCTGGTTTGCATCTGCCACATCGCCTCCTCACTCCCCGTGCCTGTGTTTATTTCCCTCCCTTTCTGGACTGGGGGGAGCTGCATTTTATTTTCCCACAGGCAGTGCCTATGATAAGGTCTGGCCTCTGCAATATAGATACATAGTATGTGCTCAGAGAGGATTTGCTGAATGACTGAAAGAATGAAAGCTGTGTTATGGTCTGGATATTTGTGTCCCCCTAAAATTCATATGTTGAAATCTAATCCCCAGGGTGATGGTGTTTGGAGATGGGGCCTTTGGGAGGTGTTGAGGTCATGCGAGTGAAGCCCTCATGAATGGGTGTTTTTCATAAAAGAGACCCTAGTGAGCTCCCTGATCCCATTTGCCATGTAAAGACGCAGTGAGAAGCACCAGAAAGCCACGGTTCTCCAGACATGAAATCCATCAGTATTTGGATCCTGGACTTCCCAGCCTCCAGAATTGTGAGAAATGAATTCTGTCATTTATAAGCTACCCAGTCTAAAGCGTTCTGGTGCAGCAGCCTCACAGACAAAGACAGGAAGGAACGGTATCTTCTTTTACCCCCTCATCCCCGCAGAAGCTGAAGAATTGCCTGTGAACAGCTAGTGCACATCCATGGGTTGCCCTCACAGGGGAGAAATATCCATTCAGGTTTCCTTGGTCCACCTGAATTTTGTTAGCCCAGGTGATGCCAGTATGGAGTCACGCCTGAGTGTGTACCCTGGCTTCTTCACTTCAAAGCTGTGTTTCTTGAGAGAGGTACTGAATCATTCAATCAGCCTCAGTGTCCTCATCCCTGAATTGGAAATAGGAATATCTGCCACATGGAGCTATTGAGGGTTTGACAACATGATGTGGGTAATGGCTCTCAGAGGAAGCATCCCAAAAGCACTTTTTCTGTGAACCCAGCTAAGATGGTGTAGTAACAATGGCCCAATGGTTGCTTGGTACCAATTCATAAAAAAACAAAAAAGCAAATGCAAATCATTTCCTCCATTAAAATCCTAAAGTGGGCCAGGCTCAGTGGCTCATGCCTATAATCCCATCACTTTGGGAGGCTGAGGTGGAAAGATTGCTGGGTTTCAAGGTCTAGGAGTTTGAGACCAGCCTGGGCAATATAGCAAGACTCTGTCTCAAAAAAAAAAAAAAAAAAAAAATCCTAAACTGCATACATTTTTATTTTTCTTAAAACTTTGGCGCGTCTTCTGTAAGTGGTTCTTGTGTAATGGAATTGAATATATCTAAGTTTCATAGTGTTTATCTACTCATTCATTATTCTACAAATATTTATAGTGTGCTCACCATGTGCCAGGCACTGAATAGGTAATTGGATACAGCAGTGAGTAAGACAGACAAGATCAGGGTACCTGGGGAGCTTCTATTCTAGACAGAGAGGCAAAGAAAACAAGCTAACAAGCAAATACAGACTGTAATTGCAAATTGTGACAAATGGTATGAAGAAAATGGAGAGAGTGATGTGATAGGGAATACTCCACCCAAAAATTATGATTTCTGGGTAATTGACCTTCTGACAAGTACGAGATCAACCAGTGTATGTGTAACACCAAGCCAGTACCCAGAACAGCTGGCTCCAGTTAACTATTGCTGTGTAACAAAACACCCCAAAACATAGTGACTTAAAATAACAACAACATTTACTTTGCTTGCAAATCAGCAATTTGGGCAAGGCTCCGTGGGGACAGCTCATCTCTGCTCCACTTAGCATCAGCTTGTGGGGATCAAAGGCTGAAGGTGGGGTCATCTGGAGGCTCTCTCATTTACATGTCTGGAGGATGATGCTGGCTGTCAGCTGGGACCCCAGCTGGAGTTGAGGCTGGAACATGTGGCCTTTCCACCATGGGGCTACCTGGCTTTCTCATGGCCTGGGGACTGGGTTCCAAGGGCAGGCATCCTAAGAGAAAAAGAACCAGCAGAAGCTGTATTGCTTTTTATGATCTAGACTTTGAAGTCCACAATGCCACTTTTGCCACATTCTACTCATTATAGGTTAGTCCCTGAGGTGAACCCATGTTCAAGGGGAGGGAATAGACTCTGTTTTTCCATAGGAGCAGTGTCAAAGAATTTGTGGACATAATTTCAAACTGCCCAAAGCCTCAGTTGAAGAGATGAGAAGCATTAGTTTGGAAGATATGATCAAACACACTTGACCTTCATACACCGTCTCACTTCCCAATGGTTTTTTCTGTCTCTGATCTATCTCGTCTAGCCACCCTGCCATCATGACAGGACTAATTTTTCTGATCATGCCCTGATGGCCTGCTTTTCGTTTTGTCCCTCTCTCCTTCCATGGCCCTCAGCTGTGCTAGAAAAAGCCCAGGCTTCTTATCCATACGTTCACAATTCTTGCATATTTGGTCTTAGTCTCCTTTCCTACTTTATCTCCTAAACCAGTGGAGGAAGGCTGACAGTAAAAACAAGACCACTTCAGCCATGTGAGTCCACTTACCCTTAAATTACCTATGGTATGCATTTCTTCTTCTGCTACTTTCTCCATCTGATAGCTCGCCAGCACCCAAATTCTACTCATTCTTCAAAACTCAGTCCAAGCTTCTCTCTTACATGAAGTTTTCCCTGAACAAATAGCATTAATAACAAGTAATAGCTGATATTTATTGAGTACCTAATGTATGCTTCAATTTTACTAGAGGCTTTGCATATGTTTCCATTTATTCTCACATCCACCTTGCAAGTTTACTATTTGCCCATGGAACAGATGAGAAAACCAAGGCAAAGAAATTTTCTCTGGGCTATCCAGCTAGTAGTATGAGGTGCATTTGGGATTCCAATCTGTCCATCTGCCGAATCCAACACAATCTCTATAAGGCAGAAAGTGATAAGTAGTTAAGTCATGAAGGAAAAGCACTGGACGGTTCAAAGTTTGAGTTTTTGGGGAGTTGAGCTAATCAGGAACTTGAACGTCAGTGACTCGATGTCACCAAAGAAGCAAACAGACCTATTTCAGGATGGAAGCTTTCGTTTGTCTGTTGGCTGCATCATGCTCTGGCCAGCCATGCTCTGAAGAATTTTGATAATTTTGTTAGGCCTCCTAATGCCAACTTGCAAATAGTGCCTTAAGGTCTAGGGGTATTTAATGGTTTAATGGCAGAGAGAGAACAATAAGCTAGGAGTGAGGCAGCTGGACCATTTGGTCTACCTCTGCAATTTTGAAATAGATTCTTATTGGACTATATATAAAAAATATGTCCACAAAGTCCTCCCTTTCTTGGATGCACACCCCTTACAATGTGTCTTTGCTGCCTTTCCCAAGAAAAAGGAAGTGGATCTGATGTGAACTGGCCTGATGTGAACTTGCTTTGCCCCGCTGAATGGGAAGGAGCCGTGTGATAAAACTTCTGAGACTATGCCTTACAGAGCCTTGAAGCTTCCTTTTCACCCTGTTATAACTCTACCCTGGGACTGCTATGCATGGAAGAAGCTGGGATGAAGACCAAGTAGAGAGAGGCCCAGCCATTTCTGCTCTCCCTATTGCCCTGGATGAACTCAGCCCATCTGCAATCTGTTGTGACTGAGAACAGATCAGTCAACCACAGAATCTTTGGAAAAGGTAACCTGATGTCTAAAGCCACTAGCTTTTGGTATGGTTTGTTACACAGTAATAGATAACTGATACATATGGGTGAGATTCCACTAGGGAAAGGGAATTGGAAGAGCCCTCAGAATGCATGTATGGAAAGGGGATTTGCCTGTGGAAACTGAATGGAATGGAATGAGAGAGAAGGCTCATCATCTCTAGGAATGTTGTTTTCAACAACATTGGAAGAAAACAGGCACATGAAGAGTGTTTAGATCAAGAGTTAATATTCAAATACTAAATAAATGAGAATCATAGAATCAGAAACTGCAGGCCTGGGAGAGCCTTCTCTAACCGGGTATTCCAGGAATGACAAATAGGTTTCAGTGTTTGCCAACTCCAATGGATTAGTAGTGGCTGCCTGGAGTGCTATGTTAAGAATCCTGAGACTTTGTCTATTTTCAACAGAAAAGAGGGCTGTGATCAATTAGTGATGTCTGTCATGGGTGCAAATCTTACTTTAATTATTTAAATGTGTAAAGCTCTTTCCAGCCTTAGCACTTTTTCTCATGCTGCACACTCTAGTTGGAATACTTTCCCCACTTCACCACTGTTTTTTCTAGCTGGTTTGGAGACATGATCTCTCACTGTTGCCCAGGCTGGAGTGTAGTGGTGAGATCATAACTCACTGTAAACTTGAACTCCTGCATTCAAGTGATCTTCTCATCTTAACCTCCTGAGTAGGCAGGACTACAGGCACATGCCACCACGCTGGGCTAATTTTTTGTAGAGCCAGGATCTCACTATGTTGCCCATACAGATCTCAAGCTCCTGGCCCCAATCCTCCTGTCTCAGCCTCCCAAAGTGCTGAGATTACAGGCATGATCCACTGCCCATCCCATCCATTAAGTTTTAATTTTAATGTCACTTATTTGTAGAGGCCTTCCCTGCCTGATGCAAAACCTCTTCTATTAATGTCTCTTGGTTGCATGCCTCATAATTTGCCATTATATGTATGTGTTTATTTGTTTTCTCCCCCTTTTCTCACAACACAGTCATATAACAGCAAGCTTCCTGAGGACAGGACCCTGTCTATTTCTTCCCAGCTATTTACCCAGTACCTAGTACAGTGCTGAAGAATTGTTGAATGACTGATTGAGAGGTGGCAGGGATACTGAGTTTGGCCATCCTGAGCTAAACCAATTTCCTCTTCTAACCTGGAATGGTTAGGTCACACGCCTGGAACACATAGTCTGTCAAGCTACAAACTCCTAGTTCTGTGCTTTTTCTAAAATGTCAGTTCTGCAATGCATACAAATTTTTTTTTTCTTTTTTCTGTTTTTGAGACTGAGTCTCACTTTGTTGCCCAGGCTGGAGTACAGTGGTGTGATCTTGGCTCACTGCAACCTCCACCTCCCAGGTTCAAGCAATTCTCATGCCTCAGCCTCCGGGGTAGCCAGGCTTTCATGCATGTGCCACCACTGCCACACCCTGCTTTTTTTTTTTTTTTTTTTTAGGTAGAGATTGGGTTTCATCATGCTGGCTTGGCTGGTCTTGAACTCCTGGCCTCAAGTCATCTGCCAGCTTCAACCTCCCGAAGTGCTGGGATTACAGGTGTGAGCCGCCATACTCAGCTCACACAGGTGTATTGTAAAGACCAGAAGCTGCAGGAGAAAGAGGCTGACACTGTGCTGAGAGACTGAGATTTTGCTGGAGCAGCTAGCCAATTCAGATGCTTATCAACCTACTAATGGGGAGAAATAATAATATTCCATTAAGTTGACTTACCAACTTTGTCCCTTTAAGCTGATGTTCCGCTGTGATCTGACAGGTGCTGTTGGTGGTACCAAGTTGGGAGCGTGCAAGAAATGTTTTGTATTGGGCTGTCTCTCTGCCTCCTCAACACAAATAGAATGTTCAGAAGTTGAATAAATCTGTGGGTGTAGCAACCTATATCCCAGGGGGGAATGTTCCAAATATAATAAGACATTTTTGTGATCCCAAATACCTTTTGAGTATTAATATTTTGAAAAGAAGATAAAGATGAATAATAAAGACAGGTAAGATATTTTGTCTCACTCTCAAAAGCAGTAAAACTAAATTAATTGACATGCGTCCAAAGCAATCACCGTATTTGACATGGGAACCCTTCTGTGTTGTCCCAGAACTTCGATGGATGGCAGACACACTTCACTCTTTGCAAGGCCTTTTCTTATTAGGCATGACCAGTGTTTCCCTGAGGTGACTGGCCTGTTCACTGGGCTACACAGGAACTGGGGCACACAGAGAGAACGCATGTCCCCTTACATGTGCACTGGGCAAGAAAGAACATTTGGCAAATTTCTGTGACAGCTGGAGTGATGGTGACCATTTGTGGGCTTTAAGTAGTAACAGGACACATTAAATTAATTTTGATATTTTATAAGTTAAAGCCTTTTATTCTGTTTTTATGATAAATATTCTCTCCCTAGCTTTACCCTCTAGGACAGAGGTTGGCAAACCTTTTGTAAAGGAACAGATTGTAAATATTTTAGCCTTTTTGGGCCACAAGACTTTTCTTGCCACTCTGCCGTAGCAGTTTAAAAGCAGCCGTAGACATTATATAGATAGATGAATGTGGCTGTGCTCCAATAAAACTTTATTTAGAAAAGTAGGTAGAGGGCTGGACTTGGTCTTTGGACTATAGTTTTCCAGAAGTTGCTTCAGGAGATTGGAGTCAGTGCCTTTTTTTTCGTCTTATGAAAGATGAAAACTTTAGTCATTAACTTCCAAAGATTGCTTCTTGCTTGCAAATATGTAATTAATATAAGCAGCAAAGTATAGTCGAATTTCCATGATTTTACATCTACTAAAACAAAAAGGATTAAGTTCATTGTGTCTTTAAAATGAAGTAACAGTATCTAATCTGAAAAACTGTTAAAAAAAAGTTAAAACAATGTATGGTTTCCAAATTCTGCTTCTATGCAGCAGCGCTCCTGCATGTGAAATTGTCGAGTAGAATAGCTATTATTTCCCACTGATGAACCACAAATGGGTTGAAGATATTTGCATACCTTTTTACACACAATATACACCAGCACTCTAACCTCTGATTCTTCTTACCAAATTCCATTTAATTTGTCATTAATTAGCAAATTGTTATGTGAAATGCTGCAAAGCATATTGGGTAAAACAGCCAGCGTGATGATTATTCTTTTGGAAGCTATCTGAAATTGTTACTACTGAGCAATTTCCATGAAAATAGAAGGGTCTTTGGAGCTGTTCTTTTAAAATCAGAATAAAATGAACCAAATGGGGAGAACAAATAAAGGCAATAATAAATCAAGGACAAAAGACAGGAAACTAGTCCCCAAAAAAGTATGTAGGAAGAAACTATAGCAGCTTCTTTTTGCAAAGAGTAGGTGCTTCTTCAACTTTCTTTTCAAGATGCAATAAAAACAAAAGAAAGTTAAAGTGAGTCCAAAAGTAAACTCAGAAGTCCAGTTAGTATCTGCTTTAACAATCTTCAGGTCTCTGAAAGCCTTTATCTAAGGGGGTGAGGAGGGGGGACTCTTGGCCAACTATAGGCCAGTTCTTTCCTTCTTTAAGTTACACCCAGTGTATGTATTTGCGTGTATTTTGTCAACTGCAGAATCATTGCTTTGAGTGATTGTTATTGTGTACATCTTTCTCTCTCTCTTTTTGCCTTCTTCCTTTCTTTTTCAATTGCCTTCTTCTTCTCTCCCCTTCTTTTCTTTCATTTAAAGCAAGGCAGAATGCACCTTCCCGATAGAAGGGATTTTGCCTTCGAGCTGTTTCCAGTGTTTAATTCCTCCTTACTGTCACCTCCGGAACCAAGTCCAAATGAAAGGCGAGCCTCTTTGACCCTCTGCCCTCCCTTTCCTGCCTTCTCTTCTCCTGGGTTTCAATGGTTGATTGAACGGTGTGTTAGGTTCACTGAACTTGGTCTTGGCTTCGGTTCCAAGCAGAGACAAAGTCTGCTTCCAGGCAAATTTCCATATGAAAGCAGCTGAGATCTCTTTCCCCATTTTGGAATTCCAGGCAGCACCCTGGGCTCTAACTTCTCAAAGTTCTTGCCCAAATTCCCCCCACCCCCACATTCCAACCCAACCCTAATCTCCTCCCACTTTGGTTTCTCTGTCCACTAGGTTTCCAGCTCTCCCGGCACACTACTATGGCCCTGAGAGAGCAGCTGTGAACTCAACTCAAGAACAACTCCTTCATGTTTCTCTGAGGCTGATGGCGTAAGACAGGGATTTGCTTATTAGGGTTTGAGATGGGCAGGGGGAAGTGGGAGGTCCCACATAGGATAGGGAGAAGGCGGAAGAGTCAATGCTTGTTAGGGATGAATTTAAGAAAATTATACTTCCCATTGCCAACTATTTAGGAACAAATATAGTACCATTAAAGAATTCACCCAGCTGTCTGTAAATTTGGTTTGAGGTCTTAGGTGAACTGCCTCCAAAATTTCTGCTTTACTTCCAAGGTGTGGTTTTGCCAAACTGGAAAATGACAACAAAAAGGATGTTGCCTCTTTCCATTGCATTTCTTATGTAAGCAAACGGCCTGTTTGGACCCTTAAAAACGCCATTAGCAAAAATAGTATCCCCCAGCTGGAAGGAGCTCAGGAAGCCTGTCTCTATTTGAAAGCCACAGAGATGTGTGTGGGTTGACAAACCAGAATATCACTCTCAGATCGTCATCCACCTTAAACCAGAAGTTTCTCAAGTTGCTGGTGGCCAAATCAGACTTTGTTTATTTACTGGCTTGGTTTAATATTGGTGCCTTGATTTTTCCGCTTGAAAGCCTTTCCAATCTTAATACCTGGTCACATTTCAGTTCTGTTCTGAACAATGCTTTGCTTCTTTTGTTGGGGAGTAAGGCACAGTGATTTATAGACTGTGCCTTACAATTGGTGAGACAATTGCTGTTATTGTTTTCATTATGTCTCCTAAAAAACGTCACTTTTATAGCAGGGCACAATTGTCTAGAAGACTATAAATATTACTATCATTTGGACACCGCAAAGTTGTCACAGAATTCCTGCCATGGGTATGAGGACCAACATGTTCATGTGCATAAAGAATGTGTGTGTGTGTGTGTGTGTGTATGTGTGTGTGTGTGAGTTTTTATGCTTGTTCCCATATACACGAGCAATGTACAGGCGTGCATGTGGTATATTTTCAATTGTGTGCATAAGGGTGTTTGGGTATGTATGTGTGTATGTGGGTGTGCGAGATGCACACGGATTTGCACATTTGTGAATCTCAATTTGTAGAAGTAAGTGGCTATGTGTGTCAGGGAGTGGGTGAATGCGCTAATCAGTAAGTGGAGTGCTGCCAAGAGAACCTGCATGGTCCTAGAAGCCAAAGGCTTTTAAGACTGTTTGTTATCGTCGCATTCCCGGCAGGCTCCAAACCTCAGACTCTGCCTGGAGGTACAGTATACTCTTCTGAAAGCAGAAATTATTGAAACACAGAACGTCTACTAAGTTGTGCTGGCCAGGTCCCCAAGAAACAGTCTGGACATCACTGCAGACACAGGCCCTAAGCAAAAACACATGTGCACGCCTCTGCCTCAGAATACCATGGCCTTTAAGGAAATGGATCTCTGTTGAAGAATGAAGGAAAAAAAAAAAAAAACACTGAATCAGCCCCACCATTAGCAGTGAAGGTGTCTGGTGTCATTTATTTTCCTGACCGAGTACCTTCTCTATGGATTATAATAAAATAATCTTCCCTTGTTTTATTTGCAGACACTTTATTGTCCTGTATCTGGCCTTTGTAATGAATTTATACACAGATGGGTGACCACAAGGAAAAAGACTTTAAGTATTCTGACAGTGTTAATATTGATCACAGAACAGATTAAGGGACAACTAGGAGAAATTTCTTCATGGGATCAAAATCTCCCTCTTTCCCCAAACTCCTGAGACAGCCAGCAGTAGACAACATCACCATTTATCAGTGCAACAATTTCAACTCTTTAGCAAAAGCCTCCCATCTCAGAGATTTTGCATCTAACAAATCACTACATTTTGTCCTAAAATTTATCCTGTGGCAACGTTTTGGCAGGATTGTTGGACTGTGGGATAAGAAGACGAAGAATTTTCAAGAAAAGATTTCCCACCCCCAGCTGCTGCACACTGAGCTGCACTGTCCAGGGAGAGGTGGTGATGATTAATCATGTCCAGTTCCCTAGGACCCACTCTGCCCTTCCCCCTCTGTCTTCTGACTCCTTCCCCTTTTCGTAGGCTTCTAGACAGGGAGAATGATTTACTGACTAGTTGGAATAACAGATATCAGGTCTTAGGTTCAATCTAGTTTAATATCTTTTAAATAAACAGACCTGGTTTTGCCTTGGGCCCTAACACTGTTGCGTTTTTCGTGGCTTTTATTCTGAAAGGTTTGTCTTAGCGCCCAGATCTTGCTTGCTTTGTTTTGTTCTGATCCCTTGACTTACTCTGCAGCCTAGCTGAGACCTAGGGTGTGGATTTGTGTTCCCTGCTGTGACTTCTGCCTTCTTGTCACACCGGAGTCCTCACTTGCTCTTCTGGTTATTCTGCCCTGGGGCTCTTTAGGAAAGCACTTTGCATGATTCCAATAAGCATCTCTGGTGGGTTCTCATTAGTTCCGGAGATGGAACCCCAACCCATGGCCAGCTAGAACTGTGTTCTAACGGTTTTTACAGAAATGAGAGTTATTAGGAAATAAAGAGGAAAAGGAATATGGTTTACTGAGCATCTACCCCGGCTGTTCACTGTGCAAAGGAGCTTTATGTATTACCTGATACCTACAACAAGAATGTAACCTTCCAAATAACCTTTGCTGAAGCTGAATCTAAGAGTTCAAGTAACTTGCCCAAGGTCACTCAGCACAGCTAGTGTTTGGAATAGCCAGGCTTTAAGGCCATATCTAACTGTTTTCTGTTACTTTGCCCTTTCCAATAATCTTAACAGTATTTGCTGAGCATTTCTATCTGCCAGGCTTTGTGCCAAGCCAATTGTCTATATTATATGCTTACACTTAAAAAAATTAAGGCTGATTCACATACCATAACATTTACCCTTTAAAAAGTGTACATTAATTTGATGTATTTTTCACATATTCACAATGTTGTGCAAACATCACCACTAGTCCATTCCAGAGCATTTTCATCACCCTCCCCCAAAACCATATACCTACCAGTAACTATCCATGATCCTCTCTCCCCATCCTTCACAACCCCAAAATGCTTTCTGTCTCTAAGATGTGTTTATTCAGGACGTTTCATGTATAGAGAACCATACAATATGTGTCATTTTGTGTCTGGCTTCTTCCACTTAGCATAATGTTTGTAAGGCTTATCCATGTTACAGCACACATCAGCACCTCATTCCTTTTCATGACTGAATAATATTTCATTGTATGGATATAGCACATTTTGTTGATTTTAGGTAAACTTTACAACTATCCTATGAGGTAGGTATAATCATAACCTCCACAGGTAAACTGAGCCATAGAAAGGTTAAGAGACACTTTAGGTCACATTTTAGAAATGTCTTTCCAAATACAATCATTTTGTATCTATTTTTCAGTTTAAGTTGCTTTTTTGTCCATTCCATGTAGATGATGGTCCAGCCTTGTAACCACAATGTGGTTACACACATGTACATCACACCAGGTTTTCCCTCAGGCTGTGCAGGAGCGCTCCCCAGTCTCCACTTGAAGACTCCACAGTCTTCCTCCAGGAGGCTTCCCTGACCCATCCTAATCCCTCAGCCCTCCAGTGGCCTCCTCAACCTCCATGTTTTAGGAGGTTGACCTAATGTGAACTTGGGCAATGAGGGAAACCAAGGGAGAATTCTGAATGTGTCTAGCACAGTTGGACTTCACTACTTTGAATTGCCCAGTTAGGTTACTAAGTAAGGGATGAGGGTTGAGGGACAGAGAATGGGTTGAAGAACATTGAGCTCGTGTCTAGGATGGACTATGCCTACATATGAACTTAATAAGTATGTCAATAATGAGGCCTAAAACCTATTCTGAAGGTCTAGTTTTAAAATGTGAGAAGCTTTTCATTCTATGATAGCTATCATCGATTGGACTCCTGTGTGCAGGCAACATTATGTATATTCGCGTTAATGCTTTTATCAATAAGAAAACTGCTCAGAGAGGTTGAGCAACTTGCCTAATGCCAAATAGCTAGCAAATGGCCAGACTAGGACTCAGTCCTTGTGCAGCTGACATCAAAGCCCACACTCCACTCACCTATATTATGTCCCTATGAATTTTCATTGTGTTGACAAGAGGCATCTGTGCGTATTTATATCCCAAACATCCTAACTCTTGATTTCTTAACCCATATGTGAGGAATACAACACAGTGCTGGTTATATTTCCTCAGTCTGGCCTGAAATGTAGGTGCTGAATACAAGGCTAGATTCAAAAATTTGGAAGAATTGGTACCTTTTTTCAGGGTTTTAAACAGGAGTTCAATCAGTGCTGTTAATATCCATGAATGTGATGCCACAATTCCATGATTAATTTTTTTTGCATTTGTCAAACTGTCTAGTGCAATATTTATCTTGATATTTAAGAAGTCAATTTCCTTATAGAAAGATTTCATAATTTAAAGTAGAAATCCATTGATATTTTATAACCTTTTGTGCTTTTTTACCCTAGCCTCTCAGTTCACAATATTCATTGGGGGAGTAAAAATATGCATGGGCATGTGTGTATGTGCATGTGTGTGCACACGTGTGCATGCACACACATACACTCTGCCTTTGTTATTGGAAAAGAGCAAGCACAGAGATGAAGCAGAAAGTGGTCTGGCACAGGAAAATCTCTCGCCTGTCTGGTGAGGTCTGTGCACAGGCTGTGCTGCAGGGGTGGGGTACACGGGCAGGAGAGGTCTGCTCTCCTGACCTTTCCACCCAGGATTCTGGCATCAACACTTACATTCCAAACATCCTCTCTGAGGGCACCGCTTGGGGTATGAGGCTGCTCACATCAGGCCAAGAAATTTCACCCATATGTTTCTGATTCATTTATGCTCATAAAAATGTGATTTTTAAGAGCGACGTGACATGCAATAAGCTTTCTAGGCCATCTCTTCAGCTCTGTCTCTGCTCCTAGGAGCGGACAAATTTGTTTTTCCAGGAGAAAACGAATTCAGACTGCAGTATCCTCAGTCCCGGAGGCAGAACCAGCAGCGATGTGCTCACAGACAGTCCGCCGCCAGCGTGAGGTGACCCCCAACAATACACCATCAGGCAGAAATTGTGCCCATGGTCTGGAGGGAGCACTGGTTTAATAACTTGATGATAATGATGGTTTTTTTCCCCTTGCTATTTATTTTTATTTACTCTATTTCTCACTGTGTCAGTTGCTCTCATTACCTTAGGAGCATTGATTCTCCAGCTCTGTTCACTGCTCTAAATACTCCATAGCCATGATTCTATCCTTGGTTTTTTTTTTTTTTTTTTTTTTTGACTTCTTTTGTTTTTATTAACTGAGATGTAAAACCTGAAAGTCCCCTGAAAGCAGTGGAGTTCTGTTTCATTCTCAAGTCCTTGTTGTAAAGAACTGTGTGTCTTAGCTGGGCATGGTGGCCCGTGCCTGTAATCCCAGCGACTCAGGAGGCTGGGGCAGGAGAATTGCCTGAACCTAGGAGGCGGAGGTTGCGGTGAGCCGAGATCGCGCCATTGCACTCCAGCCTGGGTAACAAGAGCGAAACTCCGTCTCAAAAAAAAAAGAAAAAAAAAAAAAAAAAAAAAGAACTGTGTGTCCTGGCCTCCAAAGACTCTACCTGGCTTTACCATCAGACCATAGGCAGCCTATTGTTCTTATGGTTTTGTTTGACTGGCCAGCCCTGTTGGGTTTTACTCTTTGCTGTTCCTGGATACAGCAGGTGAGATCTGCTTCTGTTATAGCATCATTTCCAAGTGATAGAAAATAATTCAGTGATGCTGCTCCATCTTAATTAGGAGCTTTGGAGGCCTAGAGATAGGTCAATTAATATTGACCCTACCACTTCCTGCTTGTACAATGTTGGGCCAGGTTTCTCCCTCTGTATAGTGAATATTACAAAATCCATCTCACAGAGTTGCTGCCAGGATTTAATGAGGTCATGTCATTATTTGCCGCTGTATCCACATGGCCTAGCACAGTGCCAGGTATACAGGAGGGACCAATGCATGTTGGTTATTGTCAATAACCTTTAGCCAAAGGCCCCAGGAACAAACCTGTAGTAAAGCAAGTTGGAGACATTATTTATGGTGCTGGAGAGAACCCACACACTGGGAAACCATGGGGCTTCTCAGTAAGAGCATATTCAAAAGCTTGTTTTAGGACTAGGGCATTAGTTAAGTGATTAGGAGGAAAGTTAAGTGATTTGGAGGAAAGTCTAAGGAAGTGAGTTACTGCTGTCAGAAAGGGGGGATAATTTTATAACTGGTTAATTTATAACTGGGATAATTTTATGATTGGTTCTCAGACACAATTATGAAATGTGTCTTACTTTGTCTCATTTTACCATGGTCTCCAGATGCTCTTGTCTGAGGGTGGCATTCTGTAAATTGTTTATATGTAGTAGGATAATCACACGGTTTAGCTGTGAACACCAGATTAACTTCTGGCCCACATGTTCTGCTGTTACATCAAATGGCCCTTATGGAATCAAGTCTATGAGAAAGTGACTCCTTTGATTAGGGAGCAATTTGAATAGAGCATGGAAAGGAAGTAAAGGCATTGGGAAGGGGGCTGAATGTTATCTGACTTCTTGTCCTGGCCAAGTGGGGACACACAGAGGTGCGGCATGTTACAGTTTGCCCAGCATGGAGTGATCTGGAGGTTGGGGGGAAAGCAAGCACGGTGTGTGCATGGTGGGTCTCAGGATGAGTGGGAATCCCAACACAAATGTGAAAACTGGCACAGGTTAGCAGAGGAACACCAGACCTGGTGAGATAAAGTGAGAGGCTTCAGGTGTTGGAACTCGAACAAGCATTATAAAGCACAGGAGTGGAGAGGCAAGGACTTTGTGAGATGTGATTGTCTTCATTACTTAGGGGATTAAACTCTAGAAGATGCTGATCAGTTTGGATAAAGATAGCATATTAAGAAACCATGGGAATAGACAATAATGCTTGCCTGAAAGTTGAAAAGGTGAGAAGTGACCAGATTATTGATATTCTCAAATGCAGTCACCCTGTGTCCTACTTCCCCCACAACATAATTGTTTGTTAGGGTTAATGCATTATGATGATTAGCTTCTAGATGGCTATACTGATGTTTCTGAAAGATTGCCATTGCCTAGGAATCTTTTCCACTGTAGATTACAAAGGTGACTTCCCTCCATCTTTAGCAAGTCTCAGAGTTCTCTAGCAATCCTATCATGTTTGTGAAGGATACATCTAGCTCTTCTCCACAAGCTTCGTAATTTATCGTCTTGCCGGTATATCTGCAATTGTCATTTTTTTCCTTAGTCAAAGTCAATGCCAGACGCTACTCTTGTCTTGGTCCAGCTGTGGCCAGTGCTCACTATTACTGCTCTGGGCAGAGAAGACAATAAGTTTGCAACTGCCGGCTCTGGCAGTCAATGGCCCGGTGTCCATCTTCATTCTACCACAAGTTCTCTAGGCATTTATCTAGATTCTTTGTTTATGACAAAGCAGCTATATTAATTTTTCTACTTCTTATCACTAGACAACCTGGAATTTTATTTGCCTAAACCTTCAGGTCTCTTTCTTGCCTATAGATTTCTTATCTACATTAAGAAAATTGGCTCTTGATCCCAAATCCTTGGGGTGCGGTGACCACCAGCTTTAGGCCCAACCTCCTCCCTGACTCAGTTCTATATCTCCCCTAGTTTAACTCCTGATTCTCTTCCTTGATTCCCTTATTTCCACCAATACCCAATTTCATTTGTGGGGCCTACCACTGAAAATGAGGGAGAGACATTATGCTCAGTAGAGTCCAGATTCTGGACTATGGAATCAAACTAGTAAATAACAAGGAAGACATTGATGGCAAGATTTGGTGAGGGAACCTGTCCTGGTTTTCAATTATGTTGTACTGATACAGTGGTGCCAGAGTGGGACTCCATATTGGATGTGGCCTTTGGCCAGAAATAGGCCATCTGGGTATGTCTGAGAGTGGCGGGGCAGCTGTCCCTCCTTTGCTTCTAGGTGCAGCCCAGCTTCCTATTGTGTACCTACCCTGTTGCTCTGATCACATTCTACTGTGGCACACCTGTTCTTCCCTGGATAAACTTCCTGCTGCCCAGAGGTCTGGGAATATAATTCCTGCTTGGCCTTTAAATATGAGTGCCATGGCCCTATTTGACATGTAGGTCTGCAGCGCTGTAGAGTAATTTCAACCTCTTGAACTCTATCTACCATCTGCCTTGCAGACTCTTCAGCCAGGTCCCACTTTCATGCTCTAGTTCAGTTACCCCAAACAGCCAGTTCCCGGCTGCGCCTTGAACTTCCTTTATTATATTCTCTTTTATTCTTCCCCCCATCTCCTCCAGATTTCTAATTTTCCAAATGCCCCTTTCCTTTTGGCATAAGATTTTGCCTTTTTTCCACAAGAAAAAAAGGGAAGCCGGTGAGTGAAATATTTCTGTTTTCCTGCTTTCACACTGCACAAATGTTCTTGCATCGATAATCCTCCTACTAGGTCTTTTTTTCTGCAGTCAAAATGCAAGAGCTGTCTGTCTTCCTTTTTAAGGGTAGTCTCCCCCCGCCCCCTAAAGGCCATTTTTCATTTTTTTCTAAAACTATCTGCTTATCTCAGCACCATTTATTAAATTTACTTATTCTTTATCTCCTGATTTACAATGTTAACTTTGTCACATTCTAAATTTCCTACATCTCTAAATTCTAGACTCTTTATTTTGTTCTGTGCCTCCATTTGTCAGTTCTTGTGCCAGTGCTATTGTGTTTTAAGTACCGTAGTTTAACATTGCATTTTATACTTAATAGAAGTTATTATTAAGTGTTTACTTCTGGCCTCCTTACTTGAATGCAGTTTTGTGAGAACCTTGCCATTTTTGGTTACTGTTGGATCTCCAGTGCGCAGCAGCTGTTCAATAGCTCTTTGTTCACTAAGTGAATTTCCACTGTCTTTCATCTCCCCTTCTCAACCTGTTCTTTACCATTAATACTGAAACACATCCTTTCATTAAAAAAAAAATAAGGCAATCTTCCTTATACTCCATTCTCCCTTCAGCTACAGCCGTTCTTCTAGCTCTTCATAGTCACAATTTTTAGAAAATGTTGCCTACATTGTATAACCCCATGGCATTTTCTGAAATCTGATTTCTACCTCTGTCACTCCCTGGAATTCTCATACCTTGAGCACCCAGGACTTTTGCTCCTAAAATATTCTGATGCCCCCAAATTTCAACCTAAGCATGATACCTCCTCTCAGCTCCCAACTTCTGACCAGTGATTTTCACCTGCTTCCTTAAACTACACATAATACCCTTACTCCCATGTTTCTTACCTCAGAAAATGACTTTGTCATACATCTAGATGTGTAAGCAACAGACCCAAGACAGCCTTGAGAGCTCCCTTTTCCTCACCCTCTCTCGTTTGCAGCTTCCAACTAGTCACTAAGAGCTTCCTCAATCTATCCTTAGTTGCTTCTCTTGTGTCTTTAATGTCTTTGCTTGGATTACTACAGCAGCCTCTGAACTAGCCTTTGTGCTTCCCGTCTTTTCTCACTGAGACCTGCTCTGCATTCTGAAGCCAGAGTGAGTGACTGAAATGCCACTCCAATCCTGTACTCCTACTTTAAATCCGTCACTGGCCCTAACTGACTATGGAATGAAGCTCAAACTTCAAAGCATGAGTTCCTATCTCTGGGCTACTCTTTATTAGCTTTATAAAGAAATACAAGTTATTCAGAGACTTCTTTTTTCATCTGTACAATAAAAATGATAATACTTGCCCTTCCTATTTTGTAACAAAGATGAAATGTCATCAAGTGTGTAAAATACGAAGTGTTTAATGAAGTCAGGAAGGAGAATCTGCTGCTCATGACACATCTGTTGATGAATGGGTTGCTTTTGTCACTCTGTTCCCTGTTCAACCCCCCCAGATGGGGAAGGCAAGCAAAGCAGTAGGGGAGACACACTGTAGCCCCTTGAATTTGAGGGGATGCTGTCTCACAATCTGGGACCAGTATGCTTAGTGCTGACTTTTTTCCTCTTAAGTTTCTTTGCATCCAACCATTCATCCAGCTGTGGAAGAACCACTTCAAATAAGCTCTTCTCAGCATATACTATGCCCCCTGAGGAGAGTATGTTCTGTGAAGTGAAGGAAATAAATATAGATTTTTCTAGAAGGAGAGAAAAAGGAAAGACTTTTACTTCTATTCAGTTATTACTTCAGCAGCTGTCTACATGACTGGGAAAATTCTCACATCTCTCGATGGATTCTCCATTGTCAAAAGCCCACTTTTTGCTGGCTGACAGAGACTGGTTTTTATGCCATCAGTATTTGATGTTGAATGCAGAAGGAGGTGACACTGAGATCTCTTACTCCACATTCATCTCTTCATTATTTCTGACATAGATATTATAATGTTGTCACAGATTTAATAGAGGATAATGGTAACACAATTCTTAAGTATTAGGTGTGATCTGGGGTGACTGTAGTCTAAACTTTTAATATAAAAGAGATATTCTGTATGTGAAGGTAAATGAGCTTGAACACAGGCTCACACAATGGCCATCACAAAGGCATTGCCTTCACAATAGGGAGTGAGAAATGAACTTTTCATTACTGGTATGATTGACATCTTTTTGTGTCCATTCATGGCTGCAAAAATCCCAATGTCATGATCCCAGTAGAGAACATGAAGAATTTTTCCAACAGCTGTGATGGAGACTTTAAAGCATAAAGTCATAGGAGCTTGAAGTCAATTGTTTCCAAAAATGCAGAGCAAAATGAAATAAATTTGCATCTTGCTGTTAGTCAAGATGTTTCCTTCCAAGGCATTTTTTTTCCACCCAGTGGTATCTAAATGATATATATCTTTCCAATAGCCACAGGTGGTAAGTGTCTGTTCCAAAGATTTCTCTGTAAGTATTTCCAGCAGGCCCCCATGGAGATAAAGAAACTGAAGGGAATCATTGAAGTTGCCCAACCCTTCAGCTTGCGGCCATTCTAGTGTCCTAGAACTAACTTATCTTTCCTTTTTTCTTTGTTTTGCTCCTCATTATATTTCATGTGGGTTTGACATCTGGGCTTCTTCTCTTTCCCAATATCCCCAAGGACTAGAAATTTAAATCTAACTGTCTGCTAGTCTCTAACTTGATGCTCACTCTTTTAAGTTGATTTTTTTTTCAAAATCATTCTCCTTGACCATAATTAAATAAGACACGGTACCCTCTTTTCCCTCCTTGGTTTCTAGGGACTCCTGCCCCTCACTTTCAGGTGAGTCTGAAGTATTTCCCAGGCTCTGCTTGTCCTACTACAGGGATTAGGTGATAGGGCATAAGGACAGAATGATGAGGTCCATTATCTGGATGATAACTGAGGCTTACAAAGGCCTTGTGAGTGGACCAAGGTCACACACATCCATGGCAGAGTGAGGACAACACCTGTCCATCCTAATTCCTTGAGTCATCACTCTGATGCATGGGAGACCAGGAAAAAGAATTGGAATGGAGACAGTATCCTACATGTTTCACAACCAAAATGTTTCAGAACACGTTGTAAATAATTTAGGCAGGGAAGGATAGTTTCCTAAACTTTGGCTGGAATAATTTCCTCCTTTAAAAGTGTGTTTCTTGAAAGTTTCTCTTTACTTTAACAAAGGTAAAATGTTAAAACTTGACAGGAAAATTTATTGCTATAGACAAATGAAGAAAGGAAAAAATACACTTGCAAAAGTCTCTTGGAATGTTTCAAAATCTTGAAAATATAATAATATATTATTGCAAAACCATAAACTCTTTATCAAGTTGATAATGGATACATCTTCCCCCTCTGTTTACAAGAAAAATGAGGACTGTTCTACTTTGTAAGTCAGTGTTTCTGAGGATGTTGGTGAATTTGGTTTGTCTTTCTCCACTGGGAAATCATGAGAAGAATTAAATTGTAACACTGAACAGGTGAATCCAAGCTGCATAAACACGTTTTATCCATTTTATCTTAGTAACTGACCTAATACATTGGTCACTTGAAGCATGTTGCTAATAAAATATTGGGAAGGGAAAGAAATAAAGAGATTTAGGTTCAAAAGAGGATAAGCAGGAAGAGTTGTTGCTGGTTAGACAGCATTGCCAATATTGTTGTAATGATTACCCTATATTGAACTCTAACTGGTCCCCAACCTATGATAGTTCAACTTACAATTTTTTTAACTTTATGATGGTACAAAAGTGAGTTACATTCAGTATGCTCCTTGACTTGGTTACATCTGGATAAGCCTATTATAAGTTGAAACTATTGTACAATATTTGACATCTGTAATGCCAAGTGATTTACGTACATTATTTTATTTTACTTTTTTGCAATAATACTGCAATGTTACATTATTATTTCTATATTGCAGGCAATGAAAAAGAGTTAGAATAACTTGCATAAGTTTATAAAGTTACTTTGGTGGGCAGCTTCTGACGTGCCTGTCAATGATCTCCTCTCCAGGTGTTCTGGCCATCTGCCCCAGTATGGGCTGGACTAGTGGCTTCCTTCCAAGGAATATAATATGGTACAAGCAATGGAATCACTTTCACAATTAGGTTATAAAAGACTGATTTCTCTCCTCATTCTCTCTCTTTCTGGTACTTCCTTTTGCCTTCTGATTTTCTCACTCTGATGAAGTCAGTTACCACGTTGTGAGATGCCTCATGGAGTAGCCTATGTGTCAGGGAACCAAAGGAGACTACCAGCTAACAGCTCATAAGAGACTGAGAGGCCTCTGTCCAACACCCTGCAATGAACTGAATCCATCCAACAACCACATGAATGCACTTGGAAGTGGGTTCCCCAGGTGAACCTTCAGCTCAGATCACAACCCCAGTCAACATTTTGTTGGAAGCCTGTAAGAGACCTGGGCCAGAGGCATCCAGCTAAGCCATACCAATTTCCTGAGTTCTATAAGAAACTGAGATAATAAGTGTGTGCCATTTTAATCTATGTTTTGGGGTAATTTTTTAGATAATAATTGGTAACTAATGCAGTTAGAATATGAGTAAGCTAGAATTTGAACTGAAAACTTATGTGACCCTAAACCCATCTTCTTTCTGTGTTACCCTCCAGTCATTCTCAACATTTATCAAACATTTTTTATGTGCTGGCTCTCATGTTAGGCACAGGGAATGCAAAGACACAGTTCTCTTGCAGCAAAGAGGTAGCATTTGAAATATCTACTTGAAATGTCTTGCCTCAAATGAAGAAGAATGGAACCATGCATCGAGTATAGGGAAGAGTGTGAACAGGGGTATAGAGGATGGAATATACTTGATCTATAATAAATAGAGTAACTGGGCCAGAAGGAAAGTTCTCATCTATGGCTTATAAAAAAAGGTCTCCGATGCAAAACCGCATGTATCCTCAAGATAAAATTTAAAAAGGCCAATTTTGTTATGTACGTTTATACTTACACTTTTAATAAAAATTATGTTATTATGTGAAAGATTCTGAAAGGTAGCATCTCAAGATCTCTGTGAATTAGTATGAATGAATTTCCATGGTATAGTCTTAAGTGAGTAAAGCCATGTGCAGAATAGTAGTATGTCAGCTATTAAATAAGAAACTCTGAAAAGAAAAACTGGAAAGTAGCCCCCTCCAAGAAAAATGATTGTCTTTGGGGCAAGATAGAGGAGAAAAGTGGTGGGGAGAGAGATAAGACCTATTGTATCTTTAAAAATATTACCTATTGACAAATTATAGTTGTGTATATCTATGGGGTATAAAGTGATGTTATGCCCCTTTCAATATAACATGAAATTATTAAATTAAGTGAATTAACCTATCCATCCCCTGCAATATTTGACTTTTTGTGAGAACATTTGAGATGTATTCTCTTAGCAATATTGAAATATTCAGTACTCAATTATTAGCTGTATTCACAATGCTGTGCTATAGACCTCAAAAATATTTTAAACTTATTCCTCCTATCTAACTAATGGTTTGTGCCCTCTGATTATTATCTCCCCACTACCCTGCCTCCCAGCCTCTATAACTACCATTCTATTCTCTGCTTCTATGAGTTCAATTGCTTTAGATTCCACATACAAGTAAGAACATGTGACATTTATCTTTCTGTTTTTTGCTTATTTTACTTTGCATAATGTTCTCCAATCCTATTCACATTGTTGCAAATGTCAGAATTTCTTCCTTTTAAAAGAGTGAATAGTATTCTGCTGCGTATACATACCACATTTTCTTTATCCATTCATTCATTGATGGACACTTAAGTTGATTTCATAAATTGGCTATCATGAATAGTTCTACATGAACATGGGTGTGCAGATGTCTTTCTCTCTTTCTTTCTTTTTTTTTTTTTTTTT
>NW_022437012.1:3114542-3181150 GCF_009761245.1 Sapajus apella | reverse complement strand
CTGTAGGTTGTCTCTTCACTCTGTTAACTGCTTTCTTTGTTGTGCAGAAGCTTTTTATTTTGATGTAATCCCATTTACCTATTTTTGCTTTTGTTGCCTGTACTTTAGTGGTCAAATCTAAAAAATAATTGTACAGACCAACGTTATATGTTTCTTTTTCATATATGTTTCCTTATAGTAGAAATACAGCTTCAGGTTTTATGTTGAAGTCTTTATTTTGTATTCTTCTTTTTGTTGTTGTTTTGTTTGTTTTTGAGATGGAGTTTCTCTCTTGTCACCCAGGCTGGAGTGCAATGGTGCAATCTTGGCTAACTGCAACCTCTGCCTCCTGGGTTCAAGTGATTCTAATGCCTCAGCCTCCTGGGTAGCTGGGACTACAGGCATGCACCACCACGCCTGGTGAATGTATTATTAGAAGAGACAGGGTTTCTTTATATTGGTCAGGCTGGTCTTGAACTGCCAACCTCAGATGATTCACCCAACTTGGCATCCCAAAGTGCTGGGATTACAGATGTGAGCCACTGCACCCAGCATTGAATTGATTTTTGTATATGGTATGAAACAAAGGTTGATTTCATTTTTTTGGCATATGAATACTCAGTTTTCCCAACTCCATTTATTGAAGAGACTGTCCTTTTCCCATTGTATATTTTTGGTACCTTTGTGGAAAATCAATTGAACCCATAGATGCATGGGTTTGTTTCTGTGCTTTCTATTCCATGGCACTAGTTGATGTGTCTATTTTTATGCCAGCACCATACTGCTTTAATTACTATTGCTTTGTAGTATAGCTTGAAATCATGTAGAGTGATACACCCAGATTTGTTCTTTTTGTTCATGATTGCCTTGATTATTTGGGGATTTTTGTAGTTTCATATGAATTTTAGAATTATTTTTTGTATATCTATAAAAATGACGTTAGGATTTTGATAGGGGTTGCACTGAATCTGAGGATCATTTTGGGTAGTATGTATTCTAGCAATGTTAATTCTTCAAATTCATGAACACCAGATTTTTCCATTTATTTGTGTCTTCTTCAATTTCTTCCACGAATGTTTCATAATTTAGGTTGTACAGATCTTTTGCCTCCTTGGTTAAATTTATTCATAGTTATTTTATTTTGTGTAGCTATTGTAAATGGGATTGCCCTCTAGATTTCTATTTTGGAAAGTCTGTTGTTAGTGAAGAGATGTTGCTGATTTTTCCACGCTGATTTTGTATACTACAACTTTACTGAATTTGTTTATCAGTTCTAATAGGTTGCTTTGGTGTCTTCTTTAGGGTTTTCTATATAAAAGATCATGTCATCCACAAATAGTGACACAGTTTCACTTCTTTCTTTCCTATTTGGATGCCTTTTATTTCTTTCTCCTGCCTTTGCTCTGGCAAGAACTTCTAATACTATGTTGAATAGAAATGATGTGAACAGACATCTTTGTCTTGTGCCGGAACTTAGAGAAAAACGTTTCAATTTTTCATCACTCAATATAATATTAGCTGTGGGCTTTTATATATGGCCTTTATTGTGTTGAAGTACATTCCTTCTATATCCAATTTGTTGAGTGTTTTATTTATTTATTTTTTATCATGAAACGATACTGAATTTTGTCAAATGATTTTTCTAAATCTAATGAGATGATCAGATAATTTTTTCCCTTGATTCTATCAATGCAGCATAGCACATTTTTTGCTTTGTGAATGTAGAACCATTCTTGCATCCCAGGAATAAATCCCACTTGACCATGGCGAGTGATCCTTTTTAATGTTTTGTTGAATTTAGTTTGCTAATATTTTGTTGAGGATTTTTGCATCTATATTCAAGAATATTGGCCTATATTTTGTTTGTTGCTTTTCGTTGTGATGTTATTGTCTGGTTTTGGTACCAGGGTAATGCTGGCCTTATAAAAAACAATTTTAAATTATTCTTTCTTTTTAATTTTTTTTGGAAAAGCTTGCAGACAATTGGTAGTTCTTTAAATGTTTAGTAAAATTCAGCCGAAAAGTCATGTTGTCCTGGGCTTTTTATTTTTATTTTTATTCTTCAATGGGAAACATTTTCAAACTCATCACTCATTGTTAGTCTGTTTAGATTTTCCATATTTTTATATTTAGCCTTGGTAGGTCATATGTTACTAGGAATTTATCCATTTCTTCTAGGTTATCCAATGTTGGGGTATATAGTTGTTCGTAATAATTTTACGATCCCTTGTATTTTTGTGGTGTGAATTGTAATGTTTCTACTTTCATTTCCAATTTTATTTATTTGAACTTTTTCATTTTTTTTGGTTAGTCTAGCTAAAGGTCTGTTGATTTTGCTTACGTTTTCAAAAAATCAACTCCTAGCATTCTTGATCTTTTGTATTGTTTCACTAGTCCATATTTCACTTATTTCCAATCTGATCTTTATGATTTCCTTTTCCTAACATTGGGCTTAGTTTCTTCTTCTTCTATTTTTTTCTTAAGGTATAATTTAAGTTGTTTACTTTCACTTTTTTTATATAGACATTTATTGCTATAAATGTGGATCTTATAACTGCTTTTGCTGCATCCCATAAATTTTAATATGCTGTTTTCATTTGCATTTGTCTTAAGATATTTTTTAATTTCTCTTTTAATTTCTTCACTGGCCTATTGATTATTCAGGAATATGTTGCTTAACTTCTGTGTATTTGTTAATTTTCTGAAATTCTTTCTGTTATTCAGTTCTAGTTTTATACCATGTGGTCAGAGAAAACATACTTAATATTATTTCAGTCTTCTTAAATTTGCTCAGACTTGTCTTGTGATGTAACATATGTATCTTAGAAAATGTTTCATGTGCATTTGAGAAGAATGTGCATTCTGTTGTTGGATGGAATGTTGTGTATATGTCTGTTAGGCCCATTTGGTCTAAAGTGTTGTTCAAGTCCAATGTTTTCTTATTAGTTTTCTGTCTGGATAATGCGCCCAGTATTGAAAGTGGTGTATTAAAGTCCCCTACGATTATTGCATTATAATTTATTTTTCCCTTTAGATCTTTGAATGTTTGCTTTCTATATTTAGGTGCTCCACTATGAGGTACATATGTATTTATAATTGATATATCCTCTTGATTAGTTGACCCTTTTACTTATTATATAATGTCCTTCTTTGGATTGAATTTAACTGGTAATCTCTGAACTTCTTGTACATAGACCTTTATATTTTCCCTCAGATTAAAAAGTTTTCATCATTTCTCTCTACATATGCTTTCTGCCTCTTTTTCTCTTATTTTTCTGGAATGCCCATTATACATAGGTTGTGTCTCTTGATAGTATTCCATAATTCCCACAGACTCTCTTCATTTTTTAAAATTGTTTTTTTTAATTTTTGCTTCCCTGATTGGGTAATTTCAAATGTTTTGTCTTTGAGTTCGCTGATTCTTTCTTCAGCTTGATTAAGCCAGCTCTTTGTGCCTTCTACTGCATTTTTCAGTTCAGTCATTATATTCTTTATCTCTAGGATTTCTGTTTGGTTTAAAAAAAATTGTTCCCATTTCTTTGTCAAACTCCTTGCATTATTTGTGTATTGTTTTCCAAATTTTATTTGCTTTTAAAATTTATATATATTTGAAGTTTACTGAACTTTTTAGAGAATTATTCTGAATTTTTTTCTTGGCATTTCATAGATCTCTTTCTTTAGGGTTTGTTATTGAAGATTTGTTAGTGTCTTTTGGAAGTGTCATGATTTCTTGAGTCTTTGCAATCCTTGTGTCCTTGTGTTGGTGTTTGCATATTGGTGGAGACAACCATGTTTTCCAGCTTTTACAGGAATTCCTTGGCAGAGATAGGTTTTCACTGGTTATTCTAGCCTGTGGTTTTAGATGGGCCAGATGGTAATGACCGTGGGCAGGTAGAGCTTACTTTCAGGTTGTTTAGATGGCTGGGCTGTGGCTTTTCCTCTGAACTTGGGTGGAGCAGCTGTTTAGGCTCTGCTATCCAAAAAGACCACTAGCTGAGCTTTACTATCAGACTGAGCTGCTGTATGGGCACTGAAATCACCTCTATTATGGCTAGACCACAGGGTGTATTCCCTGATTAGAAGCTATTGATATTTGAGTCCAGCAACTGGACAGGGTTTCAGAAGAAACTTCGAGCTTAAGTGAATCAGGCTAAACGGACCAACTGCTGTGCTCAGTAGAAGTGCACAGTTGAGAATCATCTCCCTTTCTGGGCAGGATCTGGGAGTGGAGTTTGAGGATGAAAGAAGTGATGATTAACTCTCAGGATGTGGCAGAACTAGTGCCTGCTTCTTGTTGAAATTTGCTGTGGTGGTAATCTCACTCCCTGGGTGGGGTCAGGGTTAGGGTCTATTGCTGGGCCTGGAGGCTACCTGTTTAGGGATTCAAGCCAGGCAGCACTTCCCACCTCTTCTGGGAGCAACTAGCTTGGCTTTGAGGGTTAGCCTGCTGTTAGCTGGTACCTCTGATTGAGTGCCATTGCTGACAGATACACTGAGCTTTCACCAAAATTGGCATGCTGATCTTTGCAGATTTCACCTCCTTGCTTTGTTTTCATCTAATCCCACTTGGTCTAACCATGCAGTTTCACTTACATTCCTTAAGAGGTGAAGTGGGCTTTCTGGGAAGCATCTTGGAATCCTAGGGAAACTGGATGTTCACCTTCCTGCTTCTCTTTTCCAACTGTAGAGACTGGGACACTGGAGAACCCTCCCCATGTGGTGCCATGCTGACTTGTGGGACCAGGAAAGGCAATGCAGTCCACGCAGGACTGTTTATTATATGCTTTCATACATATTCAGTTCCATGGAACACAGACGTGACTCAGGTTTGGTTCCACGTTTTGGCATTTTCACTAACATAGTTTTGTCTGTGGATTGTTGCTAGTTGATCTCTCTGCTGGGGGGAAGGTATGGAGCAAGGTCTGGAATCCTCTATTCCACCTTGCTGATGTCACGCGTATATCCAGATTATAAATCTGGATGTTAGTTGAACTTGTAAGTATCTTAATCTAATGAAAGGAAAGCAAACTTTAAAGCTGAAAATTAATTGGAATAAATTAATCAAATTGTATATGACGTCAAAGAGAAGAATTAACTTCAAGTGACTATTGAACACAATTCTCTAACTGAGCTTGCATATTCTAAGAACAAATAGAATTGGTTCGAGTTAGTATTTTTATATTAGAAACAGCACTGGTATTATACTTTTGAAGACTAATTTTCATATGAGGTAAAGCAAATAAATTATGCCAATATTATCAGGAACCAAGATTTTACATGGAAGGGAAAAGAAATGTGTATGATAAGATGTGCTTGGTTCATATATTATGTAATTGACCCCTAAACCTGGAATTGGCCATTTCCCCAAGCAGCTCTGGTTCCTCTTAGTGGGAAGTGGTATTTAAAAACCACAATCTGGGCACTGGGGAATACAAAAAAAAAAAAAAAAAAAAAAAAGGTCATATTTATGTCTTTTTATTGCCCAAGTTTCTGGAGGCAGCTGCTTTGGTTTAGTTTTACCTCCAGCTGGAAATGTGTGTAGTAGGCGATGAGTTTAGGGGGGTTGAATACTGTCAGATGGTAGAAGGCATGAAATGACTATTATAAATCTGGATGTTAGCTGATGAGCGAAAGAGAACAATTAAAGGTTACTAGGACTAAGGTGCTTGCTATTGACAGTAACAAAGAATAATGTTTAGTCTGATGCATATTATGTACTTCAGTTATGTCATCTGAATCCAACATTGGAGTTCATAATTTCTTATCTGCCAATGTTTTGTAAACTGCTTATAGAATGGATACAAAGCCTTTATATAACTTTGCAAATCATTGTGATGTTTCTTGCTATGCCATTGTACCTACTTGAGGTCCTGGTCTTGGCTCAGCAGGATTTTATTTTTATTTTGTTGCCAGATTAATACAATTTCAATTACATATGTATTGAACTTTAAATATGTGGGTAAAAGCTATGCTAGGTAACCTGACTTTTGCACTAATCCGTAATGTCTCCAAATTTGTTTCTTAGGAAGTATACTTGTTTTGTTGTCATTCCCTATTTTATAAATAATAAATATAATACACCTAGGAAAAAGAATAATTGAAATAGTACAGGGTACAATGGTTTAAAAAATAATGGTCCTCTTGGGCCGGGCATGGTGGCTCATGCCTGTAATCCCAGCACTTTAGGAGGCCGAGGTGGGCAGATCACCTGAGGTCAGGAGTTTGAGACCAGCCTGGCCAATATGGTGAAACCCCATCTCTACTAAAAATACAAAAATTAGCTGGGTGTGGTGGCACACACCTGTAATCCCAGCTACTTTGGAGGCTGAGGTAAGAGAATTGCTTGAACCCAGAAGGCAAAGGTTGCAGTGACCCAAGATTGTGTCACTGTACTCCAGCCTGGGCAACAGAGCAAGGCTCCATCTCAAAAACAACAACAACCACAACAACAACAACAACAACAAAAGTCATGGTCCTCTTATCCCCACTATCATTTCTTAGAAGCTTTTTATTTTTCTTTTTGTTATCACCTAATTCTAAATAATAGATGAGTAGCTCTTGATTTATAGACACAATTGTTTGGGAAATTTCAGTTTAACTCACATATGTATACCAATTTTAGATTCTTTTCTATGTCTCCTTGAACTTGTTGGATAAATTATTATTTTGGGTTTTATTGATGATCTTTATAACTTTAAATAATATACTGAAACCCCGATTTTTGGTTTTATCTGCTTTAGAGATCATCTCTTAATTCATCATTATTTAGAAATAAATTTAAACCTCTGTATTACTTGACATTTTTTCTCTCACGTCTGTGATTTGTAAATTGTGCCAATTTACAAATTTATTTGTAATTTTTATATTATTATATTCAGCTTTATTATTTTTAGGTTATTCAAGTTTTGACATTGATATTAAGTAATTATATAAGTACATTGTCCACAGACTTATTCAAAATACTAGAAATCAATAAATAGAAGTTATGTCATTATGATATATAAATATTGTTTACAACAGAACTAAATAGTGTGATTGGGCCCATGGAGAAACTAAATATAATTTCATGTCATTAAACTTGTGCTGCTTGTGAGAGAATGTGCGAAGTGCCAATGCCAATGGGATTTGGTTTTTTTCATAAGCCATAAATTGCTTAAATTACTGCATATTTTAGTGTGCTTTGCTTTTGATTCACGACTTTCTTGTGTTTTTTTCACTTTTAATGTGGCTTATAATTGCATTTCTTATTTTTCTTTTTGAGAGAAGAAGCTATACCATTTTTAGAAAAGCACTTGGATCTTTCAGCTTTTCCTTAGATCATAGTAGTTGTTGAATAAGATGTATTTGCTTTGAAGAAATTTTCCTTGGAACTCTGTAATTGCTGGTTCTAATTTATGTCAAGTTGGTATTTTTCTTTATTGCACTCTGTAGTAGTCGCCTTGTTTTTTAGAGAAACTTCTTATTTTCTTCCTTTTTCTTTTCTCTTTTTTTCAGAGAGTCTCCCTCTGTCTCCTGGGTTGGAGGGCAGTGGCACAATCTCGGCTCACTGCAACCTCTGCTTCCTGCGTTCAAGAGATTCTCCTGCCTCAGCCTCCTGAGTAGTTGGGGTTTACTGGCATATGCAACCACACCTGGGTAATTTATTTTATTTTTATAATTTATTCTCCTTTTTTTCGTTTTTTAAAATATAGTTTATTGCACTTTAGGTTCTGGGGTAGAGACAGGGTTTTGCCATGTTGGCCTGGCTGGTATCTTGAACTCCTGACCTCAGGTAATCCATCTGTCTCAGTCTTCCAGAGTGCTAAGATTACAGGAGGGAGCCACCAGGCCTGACTGATTTCTTATTTTCTGAATTCCATTTTTATTTACAGAAGCACTACATCCTTTAATAATTCTTTTTCATAGTGTGTGATAGGTAAACTTTATGACCTTGCATATATATTATGGCCTTGTATGTACATAATGAGCATATTTATTTTCATTCTCTGTGGATTTTCTAGATATAAAATTCTAGTTTCAGCATAATTTTCCTTCAGAACATCGAAGGCATTGCACCATTGTCTTCCAGCATCCAGTATTGTTGCTGAGAAGACTGCTAGCAATTGGATTTGAAATGATTTGAAATTTTCTTTGGCAGGTGACCTGCTTTTTGTTTGTCTCTGACAGCTTCTATGATATTATTTTTATCACTGTTGTTCTTAAATTAATAAGCATTCAATTAAGGCCTTTAAAAAATTAATCCTACTAGGTTGTGGTTAAGCCCTGTCAATCTGCCAATCTCTGGAAAATTTTCTTCCATTTTTCATTGACTATTTTCTCCTCTTCATGTATTCTTTTCCTTTTTTACCTGGAACTTCTGTTAGGTAGTTATTGATTTGCTGATTTATCCTCTATGTTTCTTACCTCCTTTGAAAACATCTCATGTCTAATTCTTTGTTATTTTGTTGAACATTTTAGAAGATTTTCTTAATAAGTTCTTTTAAGGCATTGGATTTGTTTTAGACTATCACATTTTTAATTTCTAACGCTTTTAAAAGGTAGAGATAGAGTCTTGCTATGTTGCCCAAGATGATTTTGAACCTGGCTTCAAGTGATCCTCTACCTTGGCCCTCCAAGGGGCTGGGATTACAGGCATGAGCCACCCACCTGGCCTTAATACTGACTCTTAAAATCAACTTATTGCTCTCGTTTTGATAGTAACTTATTCTTGATATATATATATATATTCCTAAATTTCTCTGAGCATATTTTCATTATTAATCTTTAAATCTCCCCTTCCTCTGAAGTCAGATATTCTCTGATTCTTCTTTGTTATGGCTTGGGTGGTTGCTTCCTCCAAGCCTCATATTGAAATTTGATTCCCAGTGTGGGAGACGGGGCCTACTGGAAGGTGTTTGTGTCATGGAGCCAGATCTCTCTTGAGTGGATTGATGCTCTTCCTCAGGGCTGAGTGAGTATTCACTCTATCAGATCCCAGGAGAGCTAGTTATTAAAAAGAGCCTTGTACCTCCTCCCCCTTTCTCTTTTTTGCTTCCTGTCTTGCCACATGATCTCTCTACAGCTGGCTGGCTTCCCTTTGCTTTTTGCCATGAGAGGAAGCAGCCTGAGGCCCTCATCAGATGCAGATGCCCAATCTTGATCTTTCCAGCCATCAGAATTATGAGCTCTTTTCCGTTATAAATTACCTAGTTTCAGCTATTCCTTCAGAGCAAGACAAAACAGAGACATTTTCTTCTGAACTGCTGATTTCCTTAAACATCTACTTATCTTTGGTGGTCTTTTGGATTTGCGAATTAAGCACAAGACGTGTTGTATGAATGGTTGGTATGCCTTTCCTCTGCTGTCATGCAGGTCTGTTTCTCTGAGATGTTTTGGTCACCTCCAAATGGGATTGCTACTTGGAAGCTTTGATATGTGGGTGGCTGGTCCATAGCAGGCTTTACACTGGGGTTCTTGGCATGGGTGCATATGTCACTGCTTTTGAAATGCCAAAATAAGATAGACTTATTTGGAATGCAAACATCCACCCTTCAGGTCATGGCTTGGCTCAGGTATGTTTCCATGTCTACATAAACCATGTGCTCTGGTTTATGTAGGTAGTAAACTCTGCTGCTGCCAGTGCCTCTGCCCACTTGGGATGTGGATAAGAAAGTATGCTTTTTGGCATAGTTGTATATAGAATGGTTGGAATCACTCTTATTTCACTAAAGCAATCCTTCTATCCAGTTTTCCCTCATCAATTCTGTATCTTTCCCTAGGGCCCTCTCTAGATGGATTGTGAGGTAGGATTTTATGGACATTTTGGGGGCTTCCCTTTAGCAAGTTCTTCATAGGTAGTGTGGCTTCTCTCTTTACAATGTGGGGGGTGGGGCGCTTTATGCCTGCGCTCTCAGCTGTAGTCAGAAAACAGCAGAACTGGACACAATGTGAATAGTTATCATTTAACATCTGTATTGATGAAAAAAGAGTACCGTATGGTCTGTCCACAGCCTGGACTCTCGTTTGGACCTGGATCTCCCAAGGTTAGATAGCAAGTTTTTCATCTTTATTTCTGTCTGCCAATGATGCTGATGCCAAACCGAATTTCAGCAAATGCACCAGGAGGGAGGGAACAAGAAGACTGGGCAATTATGGAGTGGGTGAGCACCGAAGGGACCAGAAGAGGAAGCGAAGACTTGGGTGCTATGCTGAGCTGAATGGAGAAGAACCTGTTGAGTTCTTCCTTGAGGCTCAGGTTGTGATATTGTAATTCACTAATTGTCTCTGAGCCAAAACTGTTTTATTTGTCTAGAAATGACATGGCCAATGCAATAGACTTAACTTTGTAAAGTGTCAAGCCTTTGGGCAAAAGGAGAAATAAAAAAGACAAAGTCTGTTGGTTAAAAACAGAGAGTCCTATCTGTTGATGGGCTGTGAAGTCCACCTAAGTGCAGTCGGCTTCCCAGTTCCAGCTGCCTTATGCGTTTATTCCTTAACTGAAAATGTGAAATTGTGTTCTACCGTCAGGAGAAACCTTCCTGACAGCTGCAAGTGCTCCGCAAGAGTGTCTGGAGCAGGGCTGTGCAGGCGTGGCGATTAGGCCCTGCATTGCTGGCTGACAGGCTGTCACTCCCGGAGTCATCCCAGCTCCAGCAGCTCTGCAGGGAGAAGCTGCGCTGGACAGAATGGGATAGGCTATCTCTCCAGAACCTGGATTAAAGAACGGGTCCTACAATTTACGGAAGATGTCACTTTCTCTGTAGGGCTGAAATAATTTAGAAAGTCAGTTCATGTATTCGTAGAGAAAATGGCACATTTTTGTTGTTGTTGTTCTATTTCAGCACTCATAATTCTCAAATGTGGCTGGCTGGATGAGTTGGTTTTCAGATGTCCAAGGACATTCATATTAAGGACTGAAAATAAAATAATAGAAACTAACGTTTTTGTTGCACCCACTGTTACAAGCTCCGCCAGAGTGCTTTCAGCACACTGTCTCATTCAATCTTGCCTCCTTCAGAGCAGGTTTTACTGTCTCCATTTCACATGCGTGGAAGTGGAAAACCAGCATTTGAATGCAGATCTGTCTAGCTTCAGAATGCCACTTTTTCCTCCTTTAAAATCCTTGTTTGTTAAAGCAAGGAGTACTTGGCAAGCATCAGGTAAAATTCCCACTTTACTACTCATTAGATGATTTTAGGTAAATTAACCTCTCTGAGCTTCAGATTTCTCATCTATAAAATAGAGATAATAATAGTACTAATTTTGTAATTTGTTGTGTGGGTTAAACGACTATCTATCTATCTATCTATCATCTGTCTGCCTATTTGCTTACAATCTACCTATCTCATAACCATACCTGGTACATAGCACATATTCAAGAAGTATTTGTAGAAAAAAATGAATGAAAAACAATAATAGTATTTTAGAATACCCATTTTCATGTAGCAAGATTTCTCAACTTTTACACTATCAGCATTTTGGACTGGATAATTCTTTGTTGTTGGCATCTGGCTTGTGCATTGTAGGATATTTAACAGCATCCCTGACCGCTATCCACTAGATGCCAGTAGCAGCACTCTCCTCCCCCAATCATGACAACTGAAAATGCTCCAGTCATTGCCACATGTCTCTAGTCACTGCCCACCCCTCTGCTTAAGAACCACAGCCTCAGAGAGAACCAGTTCTATCTTGGACACTGTAGAGCAGCAACCTGTAAACAGCAAATTGTTTACATAGTCCATAGCAAATAGTTTAGGCTTTGTGGGCTACTTGGTCCCTGTTGAAACAACTCAACTCTGCCATTGCAGTACAAAAGCAGTCATGGACAACACATAAACAAATAAGCACTACCATGTTCCAGTGAAACTTCATTTACAAAAACAGCCTGCCCTCCAGGCTATAGTTTGCTGACTGAAGCTACAGAGAAAATGCAGAGTGAGCAGATGTGGAGTCCCCTCTTTAAATATGCCACACAGTCACTGTGTTCTGCAGCTTGGACTGGCCTTGCATACAGGCAGCGGGGACTTTGTGTACATGTAGACTGTGAGAAGGGCCCTTAAGAAGTCGTCTGACTCATTGGCTAGGTGTGGTGTCTCCAATATCACCATGGAAGGACAATCCTGGGGGATGTCAAGCATGGCTTTGACCAGTTCTCTTCTAAAGACCACATTTCTATAAGAGGGCTGGAAGATAAGGCTGTAATTAGTGAGCACTACCTATATAGGAATGAGTTTCTCTATTCAGGGGGATTCTTAATTTTCTGTAGTCACTGAACCTAGAAGGACAAGGAGGTGAGATAGGAGTACAGACCTAAAAAGAAGGGACTCTATAAAAGTGTGCAGCAGGGACCCTGAGCACAAACTTGGCTGACAACTGAAACCTGCTGTTAAAGAACATCTCCAGTTTAAACAGAAGAGGAAGTGGCACAAAAATCAACTCTATTATTTGGCAAGGGTGTAATTAGGCTTACAAATGGACCTTTACTAATAAGGAACACTAAAATTCTTCTCTAAATAGTACCCTGCAACCATCGTGTCAGCAGCCTGCAGGCTAAAGCATGTTCCTTATTATCATGATGCTGTATGCATCTGTCTCAATAGAATACCAAAATTAGCCTGCCACAAGTGCACTCTCACAATGCCACAGTGAGAATCCTTGCCAAGTGCAAAGCAGAGGGTGGTGGATGGGAAGGAAACAGACTGAAATAGATTTGTTTGGGATTCATTGCCTTCTTTCATCGAGCTCATATCTACCACCTGTTAAACAAGGACACATTTTCAAACATCTCTGATGTGATGCTATGCTTTCTTTTAGACGCTACTATTCTTGCCTCTTTTGGAGATGGGGAGGCCAGTGAGATATAAACAGCAGTCATGGGAATCTTCAAGAAAAGTTCTTCAAAGCTCTGGCTTACTTGTTAGATCCCTTTTGCTTGTCTGCTTCATCCCTTTGTTTCTGCCTGAAACTTGGTTGTAATGGCTGGAGTTTTTGCAGCCACCTTGTAATCAGGAGTCTGGGTTGCTAATGATATTATAAAGCTACAATCAAGTTCTGGATAGCACATCCTTGGAGCTATCATTTAAGAGTGAAAAACAAACCTTAAATCTTAAATCTTCTTTAAGAAACTATTTTGGGAGTTTTTATTATGTTAACTGAGGTATCTTAAAGATGACTATAAATTCTTTTCCACTTTTGCTATAGAGAGGTAGAATTTATTTCCCTTATCTTTAAGTCTAGGCTAGTTTACTGGCCTGTTTGGACCAAAAGAATGTGACAACAGTTCTACAGTGCATCTTCTGGATCTGGCTTTAAGGGGTCTGCAGCTTCCACCTTAGCCACTGAGAGTATCTCTTCTTGGAACCCAGGTGTTGTGCTGTGAGAAGTCCAAACCACATAGTCAGATCACAGAGAGAAAAACTGAGACACTCCAATCCACAGATTCAACTATACTCTCAACTGATAGACAGCACTGACTTGTAGCTAAATACATGAGCCTACTAGAATATTCCAACCTAGTCAATCCTCCAGATAACTGCAGTCTTTGCCAATACCACATCAAACCAAAGAATCACATAGCTGAGCCAAGACTTCCAGATGACACCACCCAAAGCATCAGATAGGTGAGTGAGTCCTCGCAGAAGTACTAACCCATCAAGTCTCCAGATGACTACAGCTCCAGCTGATACTAGTTAGAACAGAAAAACCACCCAGCTAAGCCCAGTCAATCCACAGATTCATGAACGGTGATAAATGGTGGTGGTTGTTTCAATGCACACCAATATGGTGCCGAAAATAAGAATCATGAAGGGATAGAATGAAGAACGAAAGATGGAAAAGGCAGTATCATTAGCCTTGAGGACATTGCTTAAAATTTATTCTCCAATTCTGGGCTCTGGTTAGCTGCAGAAACTCAAAAACCTCAATTCTTAAGCATACATTCATAGGAATATGGGGGATCTAATTCTCAGCTTAACTGAATATTTCAAAAGCCCCTGAACTGAGAAACAAACATAAAAACTGGCCAAATGGTAAATCTTTGGTTATCTGAGAAAAACAAAATTGAAACTGTCCCATAGGTCTAACAACATGAGCCTGGGTCCTTAAGACAACACCCTCTTAGAAGATAATTTCTGTTGAGGATGAACTGATGGCTGAGAATTACAAAGTGCACAAGGAAAGCCAATGTGTGACTTCTTGTATATTTGGTGAATGAGAAGAAAGATCACAGCCCAAACTAATAGGCAACAGAAACAGAAGAAAGGGCCTTTAAAATTAATATGTCTAAAATATTCAAAAAGGTAAAGGATTAAATCTGTAACATAATAATTAGATTTCATAAGAAAAGCATAGTTGAACAAAAAACTAAATAGAAATTCTAGAAATAAAAATAATTCACTTTTGAAAAGTCTCAGTGGATACAGAGTAGACTATTATATATGTATACATACATATTTTAACACACACACACCTACTACATACACTTAGTGAATTTGAAGCCAGATCCAGGAAATTACTTAAGATACACCACAAAGAACTAAAATGATGCAAAGTAGAAAAGAGAAGTTAAAAGATATAATAGGAATTCTAGGAAGATAAAACAGAGTGATTGCAGTGGTTTGTGTAATTTTTCCAGAAACAAAGAAATACTTGAGTCCCTGAGTTGAAACATTATTCTGAGTCTGAAATAGCATTTCTTGTACAACTGAGTTGTTGACCGAAATGATAAATGTGTATACATATATAGTTTTTTCTTTATGTAAGATATTGGCCTCATTATAAAAGAATTCACTTTCACATCATAACTTTTATAATTTCCTCTGATGATGGATTGGATCCTTGTTTTATCTTTCTGCTTCATTTTTCCCCCCACATTCATGCCCTTTCTCACTGTGTCCCTCTTAATGCCCAATCCCATTTTCAATGCCTTGCCAAGCTCTGTCACCTTCTAGAAGTCTCCTCTGACCACCCCAGGGCAATGTCTCTATTTTCTCTAAAATTTTACAGCACTGAAGTCTGTTCACTTATTTAGCTTATAGTCAAGTGACTTTTCAATTAGCTCTACAAGCTCTTTCAGGTTGGTGGTCATAGTTTGCATTTCTGTGACTTAGTTCTCAACAAATGGTACTTTGTTAATTAATGGCCAAAATTCCAAAGATTTGTGAGACTAATTTTTGGGAGGATTGAAGGGTTGGCAATGGGAAGGTTTGCTAAAAGTTTGACATAAGAGCATGATGTTATTCCTGTTACATATCTACAAAAATAGCAAGTACTATGGCTATTACTACTACATCATCATGGCCACTTTTACTCCTGCCACTTTTAGTACTGCTCTGACCACCAATGTGTAACAAAGGCCTCAAAGTAAAAGACTGGAGCAGAATTTTCCAGTGAGCCAGTGGAGCAAGAAGACTCTAAAGTGATGGTGGGAAAAGCAGGTAGAGGAAAGAATTTCTGAAAAGGCAGGAGAAAAGTGAAAGGCATAGGGTTGGACAGCAAAGAAGACTGAGAGAGGAAAAGAAAGTGGGACTGAAATTCACTTCCTGATAGGGTAGACCACTAGGAATAAAAAAGCAAATTAAATAAGACAATGAACCCCAAAGATGGTGTAATGTAATTTGTTTTCATGAGAGGAAAAGACATCTAAGTCTACCAGTTTTATAAAACGTGCAGAGACTACTTGCCCAAGAGCAAGCCTCATGACTAGTTCAGAGAAGCCATGTCGTCAAGTCCACAAAACTACCTCCCTGCATAATTTTTTCAGTTACTCGGGCTCACTGGAATAATTAGGAACTACTTCAGGGATTGTGGAGACCAAGAGCCTTAGAATACTGCCTCACATGAAACCAGCTTGAATGGGAGCTAGAGCTTCACGGATTCGGCAGCTTGGGCTCAACCAAGAACTGAGTGTTTTGACTTTTTTCCCTATAGTGATGAGGCTAAAGAAATACCTAGATCATATCACCAAAACCACCAGCAAATTTGCCACAGTCATTGATCTTTAGTCACTGACTAACTGGGTTCATTTCCATAGCTTTTAACTTGTATTATCTTGGAAAGAAAAATACGTTTAACCCCAAATTTCTCTAATTTCCTTGACTAAGTTTCTATTATTTTGTCCCTCCAAAGTCAAATCATTCTTTTCTTGGTTAGTTTATTAACTGAGTTTTCTATACTACATGTAATAGCTCTTGATTCAAAATGTCCTGCCCAACGCATCAATCTGTCTTGTTACTGACTTTCAACTTCCTGCTCAATCAATCACAAAACACCTTAATCCTTCTTGACTTGTCTTGAATTACATTTGCTACCAGTCCAACCTTATCTTTAATAAGCTCATCTAGGTAATTTGCATATAACAAACAAATTAGGTCTTCCAATGATTATTTATAGGGTGCCAAAGCCATAAATCAACTGAGAAATAATCTGCTATAAGAGGCCTTCTGGCTAGGTGGGGAACAGAACTTAACAAATCAAAGTTAAATTCCTTCTCTCAAATTCAACCTGTTCTTTATAACTACACAATTCCATGTTTCATCTATAATTAACCATTAGATTCAGATCAAAAATTAAGCTCATGATACTATTTTGGATGTTTTGGCATCAATTATTTGATTCTTCTCAGTGCATGATCACAAATTTGTGATATTTCTTCATTCTACATTAGCGATCTACTGTAAGTATACATGTGGAATGATACTGGGAAGAGACATAGGATTCCTGGATTCTCCCTCAGGCTCTGTCATACAGTATCTGAGTTTTGGGGTAAGATGCCACCATCCTCCCACTTTCCTCATTCTAAATCGAGAAGGAGGTATTTATGCATAGGCTTCAAGTGGTCTGGGAACACTTGAAATGTCATGCAACATTTTAAATGTGTTTGTGCATTCTTTTTTCCTTTCAGAGAGATGCCCATAGTTTTAATCAGAATTTATCTCTAACATCAAAAGGGAAAGAAAGTACACATTAAAGTATATTCCTCTTCTATTTCAGCCCTTACATAATATAATTTGATTATCATTTTACATTCTCCAGGGAGAATTCTATTTTTCTAGAAGTCGGAGTTTTACACACTCTAACTGAAGGCACCTACAAATCAGGGATGTTGTGAGGAGGGGTAGGCTTTTTGGCAAACTATCCTGATATAATTGATCATTTCATATGAAAAAATTAAATTTCTATCTCACACCATACACAAAAATAAATCCCAGATATATCAAAAAGATTAATGTGAAAAGCCACAATTTAAAAATTAGAAGATATGGAAACATATCCAGCAGTAAAGTACTTAAAAAATAAAACAAAAATTATGCATCATAGAGGAAAACATGGATACATTTTTATTACCATATAGATTCAAACTGCTATAAGGTCAAAGACTTCTAAACAAATTTTTAAAACATACCAACAACAAGAACAAGGTATTTCAAAAACTTACAACCCACAAAGTATCAATATCTTGAATATATGAACATTTTTTTATATTAATATGAAAAATACAAAAAATAGAAAATAAGGAAAAGATATGAAGAGTGAACACAACCTAAAGTCATTATCAATGGCCTCTGCCAGTCACATCCTTTTCAGTTCTGACATGCCCTGTCATTTCTATAGCTGTTACTAATTGTGCCATTTACTTTAAAATGTATTCTGTGCCATTTATCATGGTTATCTATTTCATATGGGGAACTTTTCTTGTTACATCCCCTCAGGACAAGCAGTATATTTAGATCTTTAAAATACATCCATCAGACAGTCCCTAGCTCACCACTGGATACCCAGAAGAAACTCAATGAATATTACATATATATTTTTACATTTTAACATCTCTAAAATTGAGATGCATATTACAACCTGTGGCATTTGATGCTGAGAGCCAGGCAGCATTCAAGGCATAGTTGGCATTGACTGCACAGGCATGAACTTGACACTTACTACTCACATTACTATCACTTCAGTTGAGTTAAGTGCACCCTTGACATTATATTTGTTGAGTTTAATTGTCATTTTAAATATATTTTAAAAGATTGCACTCTGACTTGACATTGATGCAAAGAGATACAATAAAGGCAGAAGGCACAGAAATGAAGTGGTGGGACAAAACTGATATCTGTAAAGTGAATATTCATAACTGTGAAATCGCCATAATTCCACATTTTCTTGCAAAATAAAGACCAACTACTAGGTTCTCAGAAAGGAATCCCCAAACAGATGAAGCCGTGGAAAATCCTATCCCTGAGATATCTGAAAAAGATTGTCTAAAATAGGCCAAGCAGTGCAACCCAAGGCAAGAGGAATTGCCATGTTGCCCCAGAGGAAACTCAATGCAAGAAAGGAATGATGTGACTGGTTCATGCTGCCTCTCATTCAACTAAGAAAATATCAGCATCAAAACTTGAAGAACGCATGTTAGCAGCATGAAGAAAAATTCCAGATAGAATAGTGGAATGTTCTCTTAAGAAACGCTGCCTCATCAATGCACTTGATGGTACAGAGAACGATATTGTGAGATAAACATAAATGTTGACTCTGAAATCAGACTGTGAATATGAAGAAATTTTGAAAATGCTTTGAATAATTTATTGCGAGTTTTTTTCTGTTTGTTATAGTGATAGTTGGTAAAAATCTGGCTAGGTATGTTTAAAAGATCTCTTTCAATAAGCTTATAAAATAAATAACAAGTGGTAAAAATTGTGTCATTATTTTATATAAATAAAATTATATCCTATATTTGATGTAATAGACATTATTTTTATTAGATTGTGGTTTATCCTTTCACTGAAACTTCACTGGCTCTGTGACTAGTTTTGAGGGATGGAATGTAGCAGAAGTGCTGATTTCAGTTCTAGTTCTTAAAGATCTGGAAGCAGCTGGGTGTGGTGGCTCATGTCTGTAATCCCAGCACTTCGGGAGGCCGAGGTTGGCAGATCACCAGATCAGGGGTTTGAGACCAGCCTGAACAACATGGTGAAACCCCGTCTCTACTAAAAATACAAACATTAGCAGGGCATGGTGGTGCATGCCTGTAATCCCAGCTACTCAGGAGGCTGAGGCAGGAAAATCACTTGAACCCAGGAGGTCGAGGTTGCAGTGAGCTGAGATCATACCATTGCACTCCAGCCTGGACAACAGAGCAACACTCCATCTCAAGAAAAAAAAAAAAAAAAAAGACCTGGAAGCTTCTTACTTTTGCTCTTTTGGAATGCAGACATCATACTATAAAAATACTTATTTAGACTACTGGAAATGAGAGGCCACATGAGAGAGGAATGAGGCACCCAGGTGATTGCCAGCATCAAATGCCAGACATGTGAGAGAGGCCTAATTTGTTGTTCCAGCCAAGCTGAATGCAGCTGCATGGGTAACCTCATCTCAGAACCACCCAGCTGAGCCTAGCCAACCCACAGAATTATGAGCAATACTAAAACATTATTATTTCAAGAAACTGAGTTTTGGAGGCACTTTGTGCAATGATACATAATTAAAACAGGGATTTGTCCTAAAAGGATGTGTTGTCATCACAAAAATTTCAAACCTGTGGTATTGGCTTTGGGATTGAATTTCAGGAGGTGGCTATGAAAAGCAGCAAGGAGATGATTAGAAAACAGCAAAAAATGCAGTGTATAAATGCTAGAAAAAATGGTGAACATTTAGTGCTGGGATTGCTATTGAACACTGGAAAAAAGAGGGAACGATGTTATGTAGTGTCAGAGTAATTAGCAAGACTGCCATCTGGGATAACTTGGAAAAAGAAAAATTACCTAGTAAACTTGTGCATCTAGCTAAGAATACTTCCAAGCAAACTGCTAAAAATAGTATTGAGGTTTTTTTAGAAGCATATAATGAAGTGCTACAAGAGAAAATTGAGCTAAAAATGAACTGTTTGATTTTTAAGCAGAATTTAGAAGAAATAATAGAGAATTCAGTCCACTTTTTCCAGATGTCAGAAAAAAGTTTCCAAAGAATAAATAATCTCATGGAAAATAACAAATCTAGAGTATTGTTAGTAAGAGTAGCCTCAGGGTTAAAATGAAATAAGAGTGTGGCTGAAAGACTCATTGTTTAAACCTTAGAAGTTTTAAAGTGGTACTTGGTAGACCACTCAGCTAAATAAAAAAGCTTTTAAGAATCTTAAGGTAAATTCTCTCAGCAGAAATAAGTCTCATAATGAATTTGGAAGTGGTTTTGAGGCATGGGATAAACTCAGTCAGATTCATAGAAAATCCACAAAGTCTTTAAGAGGATTGTATTTGTAAAAATATCACCAGCATGGACTAAAGGGGACAGAGCAGTTTATTAAAAAAAGAAGCTTTTGGACTTCTGATTTTCTACAAGCAGGCTAAAAGAGCTATTCTGCTGCAAATACAGGCCATTTCTTATAAGGATTCAGCTAAGAGCTCACAGTAATTAGGGAACCAATCACAGGGAACAGAACTGGTACTAATCAAAGGATATACACTGCTTTGAGTTGGGGAAGTGACATGTGCCCAATAGATTTCAAAATTATTAGGCAGAAACTGCTATGTGCCCTTCACACATATAATTGTGGTAAAATAGATATAAAATTTACCATTTAGTGATTTTTAAGTGTAAAATTCAGTGGCATTGATTATATTCACGTCGCGCAGCCATCATCACTATACATTCCAGAGCTTTCTTACTCCAAATTGAAATTCTGCACTCACTAAATGATAACTCTCCATGTCCCCTTTACCTCAACCTTTGATAACCATGATTCAACTTTCTGTGTCTATGAACTTGACTGTTCTAGGTACCTCATATAACTGAAGGCACACTATATTTGTCCTTTTGTGTCAGGCTTATTTCATTTAGTGTGATGTTGTGATGATGTTACATTCATCTTGCTGAATGTAACAGAATTTATTCCTTTTTAATGTTGGATATTATTCCATTGTATGTACATACTATGTTTTGTTTATTTTTTGGTCTATTGGGCATTTTGGTTATTTCCACTTTTGGCTGTTGAATAATGTTTTCATAAACATTGGTGTACACATATTTGAGTTCTTGCTTTATAATTATTTTGGTTATATATCTAGAAGGAAATTTGGTGAATCATGTTAATTTCATGTTTAATTTGTTGAGAAATTGCCATACTATTTTCCACAGCAGGCACACATTTTACATTACCACCAGCAATGCACAAGGATATCAGCTTCTCTACCTTCTCATCAACACTTGTTTTCTGTGTCTGTTTTTGTTTTAAAAATAACCATCCTAATGAGGTAGTATCTCATTGTGCTTTTGGTTGGCATTTCCCAAATGATGAGTGATGTTGAAGATCTTTTTATGTGCTTTACGGTTATTTGTATATCTTCTTTGGAAAACTGTCTATTCAAGTCCTTTGTCCATTTTTAATTGGGTATTTTTTGTTGTTGTTGAATTGTAATAGTTCTTTATATATTCTGAATATTAATCTCTTATTATATATATAATTTGAAAACGTTTTTTCTGGTTCTGTGGGTTCTCTTTTACTCTATGGATAGTGTATTTTAATGTGTCAAATTTATCTCTTTTTTCTTTTGTTCTTTTGTTGCCTCTGCTTTTGGTGTCATGTCCAAAAATTTATTGTTAAATCCAAAGCTATGAACTTTTCCTCCAACATTTTCTTCTAAGTGTTTTATAGTTTTGACTCTTACATTTCTGTCTTTGATCCATTTCAAGTTAATTTTTGTATGTGGCATAAGGTAGGGCTCCAACTTCATTGTTATTTATGTGGATACCCAGTTTTCTCAACATTATTTGTTAAAAAACAACAAACAAACAAAAATCTGTCTTTCTTCATTGGATGGTAATGGCAGCTTTTTCAAAAATCATTTGAGTATATATGCAAGAATTTATTTCTTGTCTTTCTATCCTATCTAATTGGTTTCTGTATCTGTCTAGCTGTACCACATTGTTTTGATTATTGTAGCTTTGTACTAAGTTTTGAAATCAGGAAGTGTGAATCTTTCAACTTCGTTTTTTTCAAGGAGTTTGAAAGACTTCTGTAGATTTTAGAATTTTAAAAAATATTTTTGTAAAACACACTGTGATTTTTGACAGAGATAATGTTAAATCTGTAGATCACTTTTGTAGTATTTTTCTCTTAACAATAATAAGTCTTTCAATGTAAAAAATAGGATTTTTTTTTTCCATTTAGTCAGGTCTTCTTTAATTTCTTTCAGACAATCTTTTTTTTTTATTTTCAGTGTACAGGTCTTTCATCTCCTTAGTTAAGTTCATATCTAAGTATTTTTTTCTTTTTGATGCTACTGTACATGGAATTGGTTTCTGAGTTTCCTTTTTTGAATTGTTTTACATTAGTGTACACAACTGATTTTATGTATATATATCCTGAAACTTTGATGAATTTATTCATTCTGAGAAATTTTTGTGTGGATGGTTTGAGTTTTCTACATATAAGATCATGTCATCTGCAAACAGAGATAATTTGACTTTTCCCTTTCTAATTTGGGTGTCTTTTATTTATTTTTCTTGCCTACTTGCTCTGACTCTAACTTCAATATGATATTGAATAAAAGTGGTGAATGTGGGCATAATTATTGTTTCCCTAATCTTCTGAGAAAAGCTTTCAGCCTTTCACCATTGTGTATGGTATTTGCTATGTACTTTTCAAACACAGTCTTTTTCAGGTTAAGGTAGTTTTCTCCTAGTTTCTACAGTATTTTTATTCTGAGATGGTGTTGAATTTTGTCAAATACATTTTTGTAACAATTGAGATGATCATGTATGTTTTTTCTTCATTCTGTTAATGTGGTGTATTATATTGATTGATTTTTATATGTTGAACTATGCCTGCAATCCAGGAATAAATCTCACTTAGTCATGGGTACATAACACTTTTACTATGCTGCTGAACTCAGTTCTTTGTCTGACTTTGGTATCAGGGTAATGCTAACCTCAAAAAATAGGAAGTGTTCTCTCACTTTCATTTTTTTTTTAATGGAGTCTTGGTCTGTTGCCCAGCTTAGAGTACAGTGGTGTAATCTCTGTTCATTGCAACCTCCACCTCCCAAGTTCAAGCAATTTTGCTGTCTCAGCCTGCTGAGTAACTGGGACTACAGACGTGCACCACCACACCCAGCTAATTTTTGTATTTTTAGTAGATATGGGGTTTCACCATATTGGTCAGGCTGTCTCAAACTCCTGACCTCGGATGTTCCACCTGCCTCAACCTCCCAAAGTGTTGAAATTACAGGCGTGAGCCACCACACCCACCCAACCTTCCTTTTCAATTTTTGAGAGGTTGAGAAAGACTGGTGTTAAGTCTTCTTTAAATGTGTGGTAGAATTCAGTGAAGTCCGATTATTGATTTTGGTTCCTTAACTTTTGATTACTGATTAAAGCTTAGTAGATAGGCCTATTCAGATGTTCTATTTTTTCATAATTTAGACTTGGTAGGTTGCATATTTTTAGGAATTTGTTCATCTAGGTTAAACAATTTGTTTATAATTGTTCATAGTACCCCTTTATAATACTCTTTATTCTGCAACATTAATAGTAATGTCCCCGCTTTCATTTCCGATTTTAGTAATTGGAATGTTCTCTTTTTTTGAAGTTGGTCAACCTAGCTAAGATTTTTGTCAAATGTGGTGATCTTTTCAAAGAAACTATAGTTGGTTTTGTTAATTTTCTTTATTATTTTTCCATTCTCTGTTTTGTTTATCTTTGCTCTAATCTTTCTCTGCTAGTTTTGGGTTTTGTTTACTCTTCGTTTCCTATTCCCTTAATGTGTAAAGTTGTGTTGTTGATTTCAGATCTTTCTTTATCTTTAATGTATTTAGAGCTAGAAATTTTTCTTTTAGCATGGCTTTTGCTGCCTTCGATAAATTCTGTTATGTTTGGGTTTTGTTTTCATTTATCTTAGATATTTTCTAATTTTTCTTGTTATTTCTTCTTGTACCCACTGGTTAAGAGTGTATTGCTTAATATCCGTATATTTGTCTTTTTTCACAAGATGGCGCCGAAAGCAAAGAAGGAAGCTCCTGCCCCTCCTAAAGCCGAAGCCAAAGCGAAGGCTTTGAAGGCCAAGAAGGCAGTGTTGAAAGGTGTCCACAGCCACAAAAAAAAGAAGATCCGCACGTCACCTACCTTCTGGCGGCCCAAGACACTGCGACTCCGGAGGCAGCCCAAATATCCTTGGAAGAGCGCCCCCAGGAGAAACAAACTGGACCACTATGCTATCACCAAGTTTCCGCTGACCGCTGAGTCTGCCACGAGGAAGATAGAAGACAACAACACACTTGTGTTCATTGTGGATGTTAAAGCCAACAAGCACCAGATCAAACAGGCTGTGAAGAAGCTCTATGACATTGATGTGGCCAAGGTCAACACCCTGATTCGGCCTGATGGAGAGAAGAAGGCATGTGTTCGACTGGCTCCCGATTACGATGCTTTGGATGTTGCCAACAAAATTGGGATCATCTAAACTGAGTCCAGCTGGCTAATTCTAAATATATATATATCTTTTCACCATAAAATATGTATATATATATATATATATATATGTCCTTATATTTGCGAATTTTCTTCTGTTATTCATTCTTCATTTCCGGTTTCACTCTATTGTGATCATAAAAGGTACTTTGTATTGTTAAAACATTTTTAAGTTGAGTAAGACTTGCTTTGTGGTATAATATATTGCCCACCCTGGAGAATATTCAATGTAAGCTTAAGGAAAATATATATTCTGCTGTTGTTGGGTGTAGTGTTCTGTGTATATCTGATAAATCCAATTGATTGATAGTGCTATTGCATCCTCCATTTTCTTATTGATCTTTGCTCAAGTTATTCTATCTGTTATAGAAAGTGTGGTATTGAAGACTCCAACTATTATTGTACAACTGTCTTTGTCTCCCTTCAATTCTGCCAATGTTGGCTTCGTGTATTTTGAAGCTTTGATGTTTCCTGCATATATGTTTATAATTGCATTTTTTTGCTGTGTTAATGCTTTTCTGATATAACATGTTTTTTGTCTATTCAACAGTTTTTGATTTGAAGTTTCAGGATCTAATATGGGTATAGCCATCCTAGTTCTCTTTTGGTTACTGTATGCATAGTATATCTTTTTCCAGTCTTTCACTTTCAACCTGTATATGTCTTTAGAATTAATGTGAATCTCTTATAGAGGTTATCTAGTCAGATCATGTTTTTAAAATTCATTCTGCCAATATATTATTTTAATTTACAAGTTTAATCCATTTGTATTTAATTACTGAGAATGAAGTTCTCTCTTTTTTTTATTATTTGTTTTTGGTGTCTTATGACTTTTTTATCCTTCATTCCCTCCAATACCACATTCTTTTGTGTTTAGTTCATTTCTGTAATTTCACATTTTTATTATCTTCTCATTTTCCCTTGTGTATATCCTAGATATTATCTTTGTGGTTGTGACAGTGATCACATATAACATTCTAACATCATAACAACCTAATTTGATTTGATACCAACTTAACTTCAGTTGCATATGAAACCTCTATTTTTATGGAGCTCCTCTCTCCATTATATTATTGATACTACAATTGTAACTCTATGATATAGTTTGGATTTTTGTCCCCTTCAAATCTCATGTTGAAATTTGATCCCAGTGTTGGAGGTGGGGCCTAGTGGGAGGTTTTTGAGTCATGGGGATGGATCCCTCATGAATGGCTGGGTGCCCTCCCCGTGGTAATAAATGAGTTTTTGCTCTATTAGTTTATACAAGAGCTGGTTGTTTAAAAGAGTCTGGTATCTCTCTTGCTCCCTCTCTTGCCATGTGACATGCCTGTTCCCCTTCCACATTCTGCCATGAGTAAAGGCTTCCTGAGGCCTCACCAGAAGCTGAGCAGGTGTTGTGCCATGCTTATACAACCTGCAGGACTGTGAGCCAAATAAGCTTCTATTCATTATAAATTATCCAGCCTAGATATTCCTTTATAGCAGCACAAACCAGCTGACATACTCCACATATTGTGTACTCACTAACAGAGACTTACCTCTTTTTGAATTTGCCTCTTAAATTCTGTAGAATATAAAAAGTGATGTTAGAAACTAAAATTACAATAATACTGTTTTTTTTTATTTGCCCATGTATTTACCTCAAATAAAGATCTTTATATCTTCATGTGATTGAGTTACTGCCTAGCATCCTTTTGTTTCAAAATGGACTTCTTTTCACATTTCTTATAAGAGAGATTGAGTGGTAATGAACACATTCAGCTTTTGTGTTTCTAGAAATATCTTAATTTCTCCATCATTTTTGAGGGACAGTTTTGTTAGATGTAGAATTTTTGATTAACAGTTTTTTTTTTTTCTTTCAGCACTTTAAATACATCATCCCACTGCCTTCTGGCCAGCAAGGTTTCTGCCGACAAATTGGCTGATAATATTAGAGGATCCCTCGTATCTGTCAAACCCATTCTCTCTTGCTGCTTTTAAGATTCTCTATTTGTCTTTCTTTGTCTTCCAGCAGTTTTATTACAATGTGTCTCAGTATAGGTGATTTTGAATTTATCCTACTGGTAGCTTGTTGAGCTTCTTGGACCTTTAGATTAATATGCTTATAAATTTACAAAGTTTTTGACCATTATTTCTTCAAATAAATCTCTCTGCTTCTCTCTATCCTATCCTTCTGAGACTCCTATAATGCATGCTTTGTTCTGCTGGATGGAGTCTCACATATCCCTTAGGATCTGTTCACTTTGCTCTATTCTTTTTCCTTTTAGCCCCTCAGACTAGATGATTTCAATTTTCCTGTCTACATGTTCACCGATTTTTCTGCCTGCTCAATCTGCTGAATTTCTGTAGTGGTTCCTACAATTTAGTTATTGCTTTTTTCAGCTCCAGAATTTTTAAATTTGTATCTCTTATTGATACTCTCATTTCTCATGCTCTTTTACTAATTTTATTTAGTTATTTGTCTGTGTTTTCCATTACCTCTTTGAGCATATTTAAGACAGCTGTTTTAAAGTCCAATATTGTGGTTGAAGTGGAATTGTTTCTGCCAATTTAAATTTATCCTACTTGTAGCTCGCTGAATTTCTTGGATTCGTAGATTAATATAGTTAATCAAATTTAGGATTTTTTTGGCCATTACTTCTTCAAATAATCACCCTGTCCCTTTCTATCTTCTCCTTCTGAGTATTTTGTTCCTTTGCATATGCCATGTTTTACTTTCTTTTTAAAATATGCCTTGTGATTTTTTGATGGAAATTGAGCATTTGAAAACACAGCCACTCTTTGCAGACAGAAGTAGTTATTATGCTCTAGGCCTAAGGATCAGCTTAAGGTGAGACCCTGGAGTCTTCTCAGGTCTTTTCTGAGAATGTATTTTGCCTGGGTTATGTCTGGCTTTCTCAATTCCCCTGTAAACACAGCTGCTTTTTACTGTCTTAATTTCCCTAAGAGTCTCATCTCACTTTCTCCTTGGGTCCCTTAGATGGTCTATTGTTTGTCTCCACCCATAATCTCTGGCCTCAGGTATCTATGGGTTAATAGTCATCTGGTGGCTTTCACAAGCAGTAGCTGCTGGTTCTTCCCATCTGAGATCTGAGTTAGGCAAGACAGAGACTGGCTTCTTCAGGTAGGCCCCAGAAAGGTTGGAACTTTGAAAATATGATCTGCTCTGCTCTCTCTGGTTCAACTGGGCTATAGTCTCCTCATGACCAAGACCATGCCATACCAGAGAGGGGCTGGGGCAGAAGTGAATAAAAATGCCATGAAATGTTCTACCAATTTGAATGTGGCTTTTTCTTTACTGAATACTTGCTTGGTTACTGTAGACTTTCCTCTTATTCCAGAGCTCCTATAAGATTAGTGCAGCCGGTTTCTGGTTGTTTTCTGAAGTTTCCATGGAGGAACAAAGACTCTGACCTTTTCCATCTACCATTTTGCTGCCATCACTACATTTTACCCCTTTTTAAATGAGAGCATCTAATGAAGTCATCCAATCCATGTCACACCACTGTGTGTGGTGTTTTAGGGCAGAAAATTTGCCTTTTTCGTTTATGAATATATAAATAAAAATTGCATCAAGAAGTCTCACTTTCAAACTTGATGCAGATGATGAGATTTGAACTTTGAGCTGTTGCCATAATAAAATGAGAATTGAGGAGTGCATGTATTTTGTATGTGGGAAAGATATGAAATGTTGCTGCCAGGGGATATACTATGGTAGACTCTTTTTAAAGATGACCAACAAGAGCGTCTCTCTCTTGTACATACATACCCCTTCTTCCATTGAGAGATGAAGTGTATTTCCCCTTCCATTGATTTAAGAGGGCCTTATAACTTGCTTAGACAAATACAGTGCTGTTAAAATGATGCTCTTGGACTACTAAGCAAAGGTCTTAGAAGGTTTTATAACTTCCAATTTTAACCTCTAATTCAGCCATCATGTAAAAAATCTTAGGTTAAGTCACTGAATTGTGCTAGACTGCCTGGAAAGACACACTATATAGAAGAGCACCAAGACACCCCAGCTAAGCCTCAGTTAAATGCAGTCACATGCATGACACCCACTACCCTGGGTAAGCAAAGAGCCACACAGCTGAGCCTAGCTTACACCAGATATTAGCTTTCCCCTGAGCCCTGACCAAATTGTGGAATCATAAGCAAACAAATTATTGTTGCTGTTGTTGTTTTAAGTCATTATGACATTTGTTGTCAGGGAAGGGGAGGAAGTGGTTTGTAGGATAGCCACACTACTTATCTGAGACACTATTTAATTGATTTTAATGAGTAATTTAGGTTACAAGCAATTTTCTTCTATGTAACTGACTTACAAATCAGCCCCTGTTTAAAATGAGACTCCTTAGATACCATGTCCTTCTTTCATTAACTTCTGCATGCTAAGGAGGAAATAGCACACATTTGGGTATATACAATTCTGGGTATTAAATTATGTTTTTTATTTTTATTTTATAAACTAGAGGCCAGGGTAAGTGACTTCACCTTTCTCAGCCAAGGTTTACTATTCTGTGAAATGAAGATAATTCTGACATAGGTTTTTGGGAAGTTGAAGGAGACTAAGGTGTGATATTGGGTCCATATGTAAAACATGAAGCACAATTTCTAACACACAGTAGGCATGCAAATGGTAGTAATTAGAGGAACCCTCTTCTAAGAGAGGTGTTCTTAGATAGTGACATTTTCTCAGAACTCAAAGAAGGCTAAAATGGCAATGTGATAGGTATTCAGGTAATTAATTAAATGATAACATGAGTTTAAACTTGTAAAGGAATTGGAGCAGTGCTTGTCTACATAATAATAATTAAATGAGTATAATTATTGTTGTTATTATTGCTGCTGCTATTATCTGGGCAGGTGGCTTCACCTAGCATCCCTCTGGTCCCACCTAGGAGCCTTATGTCAGGTCTTGTTTTAGGTCCTGGTGCCTTCATGCTGGCAAACCATCTTTGGGACTCGTCTCTCTCCCACAGGGAAAGCAATAACATTACAAGTCTGTATTCTACACCAAATAGATGAACTTATTTTGTTCTGACACCATCAATGAGCCATGCCTCCCCACTATCTCAGAAAGTTTTGCTCCTTGGAACAATAGAATGGGTTTATTATTATTGTCTGAACAACATAGACCTGAATAAATACTTGACTGGATACAGAGTCTCACTCTGTCCCCAGGCTGGAGTGCAGTGGTGCAATTTCATCTCACTGCAACCTCCACCTTCTGCCTCATGCCTCAGTTACCCAGGTAGCTGGGACTACAGGCATGTGCCACCATGCTTGGCTAATTTTCATATTTTTAGTACAGATGGGGTTTCACCATGTTGGCCAGGCTGGTCTTTAAGTCCTGGCCTCAAGTGGTCCACCCACCTTGACCCAATGTGCTGAAATTACAGGCGTGAGCCACCACGCCTGGCGACATGTGATTTTAACACAGAGGGTTTCATCTACAGTCTTCAGATCTACCTTGACTTCATTTATTTGCTGTAAGGTCTGAGTTCCACATATCTTAAATGCCCCACGAAATAGCCCTTTGCTAAGTAACCTGGGTACTGTGAGCTCAGTGGTGTCTTTAGATCCTTTGTTTTTCAACCAAACTTTCAGATTTACTTAGAGTATTATCTAATGCTGCAAAATAAATCACTTAGTAACTTGAAGCAACAATAATCATCTATAATCTGTCACAGTTTTCGTGAGTTAGAAATTTGGAACAGCATGTCTGGACTGTTCTGACTTGTGATCTCTCATGAGGTTACATTGAGATGTCGGCTGGGGCTGCAGTCATCTGAAGGTTTGACCAGATTGGAGAATCTCCTTCTAAGATGGCCACTCACATGACTCACCATTTAGTGCTAATTATTGGTAGAAGGTCACAGTTACTCTCCATGTGAGCCTTTTCACAGAGTCTCTTGATAGCATAGTAATTGGCTTCTCTCAGAGCAAAAGATTCAGGACAGCAAAGAAGAAACTGCAATGTGTGTTGTGATTTAGCCTGGGGAATCAAATTTCCTCCATCACTTCCCCTATATTCTGTTGGGCACAGTGGCAGGCCTTCAAGGGGACTTTACAATGAAGAACATAAAGAAGGTGAGGACCACTGGAGGTCATCTGGAGAGCTGATTGACATATCACCATACTTCACCAAATTTTCTAGAGTAGGTTTAAATCTAAAATTTTGATCAGCTCAGGTATTAACTACATATCTCAGAAAAAAGATTCTCTTCAAATTTGTTGAAGTACCCTTCTCCTTGACTTTCTTCAGAGCTGTTATTCTTGATCAATGTTTCTAGAATTGACTATCTTTTTTTTAATTTTTATTTTTTTGAGGCAGAGTCTTGGACTGCATCCCTGGCTAGAATGCAGTCGTGGGATCTTAGCTCCTTGCAACCTCCACCTCTTGGGTTCACGCAATTCTCCTGCCTCAACCTCCCCAGTAGCTGGGATTATAGGCACCAGCTATCACACCCAGATAATTTTATTTTTTTGTATTTTTAGTAGAGATGGGGTTTCACTGAGTTGGTCAGGCTGGTCTCAAACTCCTGACCTCAAGTGATCCACCCACCTTGGCCTCCCAAAATGTTGGGATTACAAGCGTGAACCACTGTGCCCGGCCAGAATTGACTATCTTGTTTATACAAGCCTTGACAACCTCTCTTATTTCCTTATTTTAGAAAAAAAGGAAGGTAGAGAGAAAGAGAAAAGGAGGGTGGAAAGTAAGAAAAAGGGGAGGAAAAATCCTATTCAAGGTGTTTAACCTTGTTGTTAAAGTGTTCTGGAGTGCCAGTTGTCACACCAAAGGCAGTGTTTTCCAAGATTTTATTTTAAAGAATCAGGCCCATTAGTGGTCTCCAAAATCACATTTCTTCTCCTACTAGTTGTATCAACTTGTTCTGATTTTTGTTTTTTAAACAGGCTTTCGCACTGCCTCCATGACATGGAAAGTCGTATTTTTATAGACATGATCTTTATGGTTCACGTCTTCTCTGTGTAAAAAAGGCTATTTAGCATCTCCCATCAAATGAACAGAATGTGTGCCAATTAGAATTTTTGCCAGTGTCTGTCATGTAGATCTATTACTTTGGAAAAAATAAATATATTTGCAATTTAAAGCTCAGGTCTACATTAATGCTGCTCCCCACAATTTGGTTTTCCTTTTGCTAACCTGGGCAGTTTTTTTTTTTCTCTAGGCCATGTGGGCCTCCTCATAAAGCACATGGGTATTTAGGTGGGATACTCTAAGGGGTAAGACTCAGGCTCTGGCATCTGAACCTGTGTGAATCATGGTTCTGCCAATTATTAACTGAAAGACCGTTGGGTAAATTATTTAAAGTTTCTAAACTTCAGTTTTCTGATCTGTAAATCAAGGACATAAATAGACAGGTTTATAGGCATGTCAGTTAGACATTGGACCTGACTGCCATCCTCAAAAATTGGTTTTGAAATTGAGTCTAAAACAGCAATAGTCACTGTGTTATTGTGTGAAGTTAAATTGTGCGAATGAAAGTGCTTTGAAAAGCTAAGACTACTCTGACAATATTCTAAACACACCATGTGTATGTAGATGAATTCAGATAACTGCTACTCTCAGGAATAGCCATTTCAGCACACTAGTAGATATATTCAGTTCAAAATAGTGTAGTTAAACTTCAGCTTAAACATAATTTAGACATTTTAGAACTTTAAACTCAGTATTGAATGGCAATCAAGTTTAATTTTTGGAGGAAATAGGTCTCTGTTTTTGGTGTCTTGACAGACATAGGGTTCTCTATGGTAATGCATCTTCTTTTGATGGAACACCTGTTTTAGTCAAAAAAATGGTGGGGTGCGTGAATCTCAAAAAATATTTTTATTTATATATATACACATTTTCTATGATAATAATATGTACATTAAGAATATACACTAAGAATAGGAATTCCTTCTTTAAGAATATACATTAGGTACATTGTTTTGTAAAACAATGTCTGCCTAGCTTATTGTCCAGTTGACTTTAGTGACCTTTTAAAAGTTGGCATTGTAAGTAAAACAACTTGCAAAAAAAGTTTTCTGGAATAAGATTAACAGAGTACCATCTTTATTCATGAGTTGGAAACCGGAGAAAGGATTCGTGAAGTACATGTTCTGAGTGGAGTTACTAGGATGTCTTCCAGCCTCCTGCAGTCAAGGAGTATCACTGTATTGATTAGCCTGCATGTAGCAGGGCTCTCTTCATCGTATCTGAGGACTTGCTTTCTTTTTCTTTAATTTTGTTTTTAATTCTCTTAACTTTTATATTGCCTAGAGACTCGGTTACTACCCAGTTTGTGTTTTTTGGGGATAAATGTAACTGGACAGCTTTTTAGCCTTTCAATTAAAAAAGACACTTAACCCATGTGGGATGTCATCTTTTTATAATCAGTGTTCCCATGTGGAGAAAATTATTCACACTACTTGCATGTAAAAAATAATTTAATTTTTAACGTTAAAATATGTGGTAAAACCCAGAAAACATCCAAAAACAGAATATACATTAAGAATAAAATTGAAATTGTAATGTAATGAATAAATAAAAGCAGTGGTTGGTAGTTTTACTTTGCGTATTTCAATGAACTACCTTGTCCACACTGTGGGATTTACACATCTTACTTTGGAGATCACTTCTCACTCTCAATTGTACATGAAAAACAGTCAGTTAAAACAACAATGAGATACCACTGTAGAGCTAATAGAATGAAAATCTAAAATACCAACACCACCAAATTGCTGGTGAAAATGTAGAGCAAGAAACTCTCATTCATTGCTAATGGAAATGCAATACATACAGCCACTTTGGAAGACACATCTGGCAGTTTCTTACAAAGCAAAACATATTCTTAACATTTAATCTAGCAATCATGTTTCTTGGTATTTAGGCAAACAAAGTGAAAACTTGCATTTGCACAAAAAATTAGAATATGAATATCTGTAATAGCTTTATTCATAATTGCCAAAGCTTGAAAGCAGCCAAGATGTCCTTCAATAGGTGAATGGATAAACAAACTGTGGTATATCCATATAATGGAATATTATTCAGCAATAAAAATACATGAGCCACAAAAATATGGTGGAAACTTAAATGCATATTCCTAAGTGAAAGAAGCCAACCTCAAAAAGGCTGTATATTGTATGATTCTAACTACATGACATTCTGGAAAAAGATCAAAGGTTGTCAGGGTTTTGGATAGTAGAGGCAGGTGGGTGGAGTGATAAAAAAGTTTAGCACAGGGCATTTTCTGAGCAGTGAAACAATTCTGTATGATATGATAATGATTGATACATATTACACATTTATCAAAACCCAGGGAACTACATAGTGCAGAATGAACTCTAATGTAAACTATGAAAGTTAGTTAATAATATGTATTGATATTGGCTCATCAATTAGAACAATGTAACACACTAATGCAAGATGTTAATAATAGGGGAAAGTGAGTGTGGAGGAAGAGGTAGCATATGAAATCTGTACTTTCTGTATAATTTTTCTGTAAACCTAAACCTGCTCTGAGAAATAAAACTGATTTTAAAACATTGACTCAATAAAGTATAAATGGTTGTTCTGACTAGGTTTTTACTTGGGTGTCTATGTGAGAATGATTAGACACCTCGTTGAAATTCCAGTGGACCATGTTTGGGACATGATTAGCAAAAGACAGTGTTTTAAAACATTTTAGTTGAGGTAAAAGATTGCATTCCCTTTCTGGAACGATGACTTTTAGGTAGGCTAAATTAGAATCTGGGCCATAATACTTATGGCCACATAAGCATGAGCAGCTCACATAACTGTTGTGAGTCTGAGTCTTGTCATCTGTAAAATGGACATAATTTCTACAATATCTAACCTCAAAAGGTTGGTGTGGGATTATTAAGTAGAGTAGATATATGTAAAAGGATTGGTGATCAGTAGGCATGAATGAACAATCACTTTTATCGTTACACAAAACCAAGTAACTATGCTCTGAGAACCATCACTACATATTCTACCTTGGCTTATGCATCTATTGAAATGAAGAATCATGATGTCTGTTAAAAATTCTCTCAATGACACTCAGTTTTACTGAAGCATAGGAAATAACTGGAAATGGTAATAGTTGTAAGAAATGAAATAAAATGAGGCTACTGTAAATAAAAAGGAGTTACCTACTGGCTTTTCCCAATTAATTAGCATATGCACATTCAATTATTCATACTTTAGGGAACTCATTTAGGCAATCAGGTATCCCATAAATATTCATCTTATTTACCTTCAGTGTGTCTGTCATTAGGATTGAAAATTGGCAGTGTTTTCTCAATATATTTCACAACTGGTTGCTTTGAAAAAAAAATTACCTGAGACTAAATTCATATGTCATTAATGGTGCAAACAATCTGCCACATGAACGCTGAATTAACAGAGGGATGCTTCATGCTTGTTTGTCATCTCCTGAGTAGGGGCGCCATCATCTACTCAAAAGACATGGATTTTTTTCAGTGGGCCAGTGGATGGAACTGCAGAGGTGTGATTCTGACCTTCGGCCACTAGCATGTGCTCTTGAATAGCTTTTCACGGCAATCAGGCTCTGGGCCCACAGGAACTGAGAGGCTATACCTCTGGTTCTAATTTGTTGAAGAGGCAGAAAGAATATGATTTATAAGTGTGAAAGTATTGTGCCACCACTCAGACATGGCCCCACATAAGCGGCTCTTCAAGATGCCAGGAATGGCTCAGGCATTTGCAGAAGGGAATATACAATGAGGATGGGCTATGGAACATGCAGGGCCACTGCAAAATGAAAATGTGGAAATGCGGAGACCCTCTCAGCACCCCTGTTCAAAAATTAAGTATTTCAAGACAGCAACATTAGGGTCTTTCTGACTGAATGTGGGGCTCTGTGCTATTGCACAGGTTAGATTGAAGCTGATTTTGAATGCAATATACTATTATCTTCTCCCTAACTGCTCAGCCTCAAACAGATGGCAAAACAGGGATGAATGACTTCTCTTGGCTATCAGGAACCAAATTTTGCGTTATAGGCACTATTTCTTCAGCACTCATTAGAGCCAGTGCTAAGCCCTTACATCGTCTCTAACCGCTATGCCTCCTTTATGCCTCCAAAATAGACGTTAGTGTCTCCATCATATAGGCAAGAAACAGAGTTATAGAGAGAGTAAACGACTTACACAGGAGTAGTAAGTGACTGAATCAGGGTGGGAACCCAGGTTTGTCTAACTCCAAAGTCCATGTTCTTCCCATGGGGATCATGCTATTTTGTAGGGTTGGAAACTATGAACTTCTAAAACAGCATATGCAGTTTTGGTGGGTATCTTTCTATTTCCAATAACTGTATTTACCTTTAAAGATTTTGCAACATTCCTTGGCTTCCTTTACCAGGTCCTGCAATCTCTTCTCTCAGCAACAGGAAACACTGCAAGAAAATTTTGCAGAGCAAATTACAAGTGTTGCTTCCACTTCTTGCCCTCCAGGCTGCAGACAAAAGCTCTTTTCATTGTGTCAAAGGGATACAGTCAGGCGAACAGTATAAACAAGCAGGACGATTTAGTTTCCAAAGAGTAGCCTAGTCTAAACTTTTTTGATCCACACTTGAAATAAATCAATATGGTGCAGGACGGATCATGAAAGACTCTTTGAGAAGAGAAAGGTCTTCAGAATACAGAATGGTGCCAAGTCTTTCCCTAGCTTTCTCACTTCCAAACTGTATTAAAAACGGGGACTATGGAGTGAGGAGAGTACCAAGGAATGGCGTCCTGTCTTGTTTAATGGGAAGGAGACAATTCCAAAATGTCACCGCCTTTGGAAAGGAAGCCTCCTTTTGTTTGACGCTTAGCAAAGCTACTTTGGTTGCTACGAAGACAGAATCAGTACGATGGACTGTTTCAGGGTGTCAGGCTGTGCTCCTCTTGGAAGGCACAGCCCCCTTGCAGCCAACAAACAGCATGAGTGGCTCAGCTTTCCCAAAGCTGGGCTGCTCATTAGAGCCATCAGTTAACCCCCTGCCCCTGCCCATTGCCTACTTATTGTAATTAATTTTATGGCCCCTTTAAAAAAGAGAGAGAAAAGAAAAGGGAGATCTCTACATTTTATGCTACATTGCACAAGCAATTGAAAGTTGCAGGGAAAGAAGAAAAAAAAATCAAGCACCAAATGTTTAGCAGGCTTTTCTTCTCTTTTAAATGAGCAATCTATTTAAATCAATTATCAGCTCAAAATGAGCAGGCTGATCTAATTAGTCTTGGCCCCTGGTGGGTTAATGAATGAAAGGGAGGTGCTGGGTAGATGTGCGCTTTCTCTGGAGTCCACTGACCACACTAACACTGAGCCCTTCTGGGTTGCTAAGCCTTATCAGGCAGAGTTATAGAAAGACATAAAGAGAGACAGAGAAAGAGAGAGAGGAGAATGAGAGAATAAGGGAGAATTATTAATTCCATCAACAGAATGACTAAGCATTGCATGGCATATTTGCAGTCTGAGATTTACCACACAGTGATCATTACCATTTGATAAGTAGTTCAGAATTGCAAAGAAATCAATTTGTGTTTTCTTTAAGCATGTTTGAAATGGAACAACGTATTGACTTCAGAAGAAAACATGCTGGTGAGTGATGACAGCTCCAGCCCTGAACTGTGGCTCAAGTAACCTCCTCCCGCTTCCAGCCCCAGTCATATCTTACCCGTTATTTAATCATAATGGCCCCTGGACATTAATATATAGTTAATTAAGGAACTAATATGAGGAAGCAGGAGTGGGAAATATGATGAACAGTAAGTTTGTGAGTGCTGGACCAGAAGGTCTCAAGTTTCCCAGGATTGAAAAAAATATATATCTTTTCGAGTATTCCTCAGTGCAAGGAAGTAGATATTTGCTTTTTGGGTTATGACATTTCTTACCCCAAATGTTAACTCTCTGGTAAATGTTACAAGTATTTATGGTTTGGGAATTTGATATGTGTTACTTTTTGGGGTTATTCTTTTCCAGTGGAAATTACATGGGCTTTAAGGTTAGGCAGGCCAGCTTTGCTGCTGAAGTGAGTGACCTTAAGTAACTTTCTCCCTATCTCTGAGCCTCAGTTTTTTCATCTTTAACATGGGGATAACTTCATTTAGTTGTGGGAATTGAGATGCTGTGCACTGGGTGTTCACTGTATATACCCTTCCTCTCCTTTACTCAGAAGGGTGGACCTGAGGATGTTTTGGCAAAAGACAGAGTGATCTTGTGTTTTCCAAAATAATGCAGTGAGGGTTTGAATTTTTATGTGTTGATTTTTAAAAATTTTTATCTATTTATTTTTGAGACAGGGTCTCACTCTGCCTCCTAGGCTGGAGTACAGTGGCACCATCATAGGCCATTGCAACCTTGATCCCCTGGGCTCAAGTGATCCTCCCGCCTCAGCCTCCCAAGTAGTTGGGACCACAGGCATGCACCACCATGCTAAGCTAATTTTTAATTTTTTTTTTTTTTTTGGTAGACAAGGAGTCTCCCTATATTGCCCAGGCTAGTGGTGAACTCCTGAGCTCAAGCGATTCTCCTGCCTCAGCCTCCCAAAATGCTGGCATTACAGGCTTGAGTCACCGCACTCACCTTCTGTGTGGATTTTTACTTGAATCATTTCACTTTTTAAAGATCCCACTTGAAGGAATGATAAAACAAGTCTCAAGGAACCAAGCCCTTGCCTCCAATTGCTCCAAAACTTCCCCTGTTGTTTACTTGGGTGTAGTTAAGAGACATTTCTGGATTAGAAAAATCTCAATGAAAAACTGAAAAGAACCACCATCATCATTAGGTTTTTGGGAGGCCATTCATTGCCAGGGTGGTGTTTACACGGTGTGAGCTAAGCCAGTGATGTGGGTTAAAGGCCTTGAGGAGCTGGTTCAAAACATACTACCAGGTATGGAAGAACCACTCTCCATGATTCCTCTACCCCTTCCTTTTCCTGCCCCACCAGATTGTACTTTGCCAGGGTCAAAGAAACTTGGGAAATATTGGATCATCTTTGAACCACAAAATTAGTATGATTCCTATGTGGCAAGATAATTCTTTGCTACAAAATAGCTCTGTCTTTCAGAACATTCTAAGAAGTCTCAGTCTTTTATTAATAAAATGACCAGAATCATTGGCCTGTATGCAAATTGAAATCCTATTGTTTTATGACTTTTCATGGCTCTTTTCACCAAGCCCCATCTCAGTGGGGAGAGAAATCCTGTTTATCTATTGCCAATTGTTTTAGATGGGGAAGGCTAACAGTGGAACTACGCAGCTCCTTGTTGGAGATGAAAGTGGTAAATTCTGGAAAATGAGGAAGAACTTTGCAGAATCTCATGTGAACTGGATTTTGGCTTTGTGTGACAAAGAGTGGGCGTGGGAGCATTCAGGAGCATGATAAAGGAATGCTGGAAATAATCTGCTATTTTTAGAGACAGAAAGACATAATGAAAAAGGAAAGAAAAATCTTTTGCAGCCACGGAATGCAAACTTTGTAGTTCATGATAGTTTCAACATGGGTTCTTACAATGATTTATTCAATTAACCTCTTGCCTGTAAGCCCCCATCTTTAAATAAGCAGGATCTGAGAACAACAATTATAACTTTGCTAACGAGAAGCTGGGTAAGTATTAAGTGTTTAAAAACCCCACTATTGGAGCCTGGTAATTTTTAAACATATAATTACCTCTTTTATTATACTTTGATTAGATTAAAATTAATGCATTATTAAGTCATGATATGTTCAACCATCTAGACCTCTGTATAGACACAGATAGCAATTCCTTTTTTTCCCCTTCCCCAGGTCTAAGTTAATTAAATTCCCTTTAATTATCATTTACTAAAAAGCTTCACTTTTGCCACTATTATGTCTTTTGAACTTTGAAATTCGAAAAAAAAAGGGACCTTAAAATGGTCTTTTACAGGAGAAATGAACTGTCAGCGAATTCAGGCAAAATTAATTATTTCAGCTTGATAAACCTTTTCATCTATTTGACTCCTTATACAGAAAAGCCAATTAATAATGTCAAACATGCTTTGCCTCCAGGGACCTGCAAGTTCTAATGAGTCTGTTTACTGTGGAGTGGCTAGCAGAATGAGCTTCATGTAGAAATTTTCTAATCGCGCCATACCTGTCAAGCTCAGTCTCATTATCTGTGTACCAAGGGCAAACCTCATTTTGTCAGTAGTGGTTTTCGAAGAACTAACAGATGCCTGGGGGAACATGCAGGACTGTCGGCCAGTAGACGAGTCACTTAATTACCAATCAGAGCAGCCGGGGTGAATGCCTAATGCTCCTTAGTGCCGACCTCCTCCATCCCAACTCCACGCGCCCATCTTATCAATGACCTGAGACTCGGTCCTTCTCAGCGCCCAGCGCTCATCTACCACGACCCCTTTGTCCTGGGCGCTCGGAAGTGATGATTGATGAGGCGCTTCTGGAAACAGTGATTAATCATACGAGCATTGTACCACAGGTGGGGCAATCTGGGGGCTCCGGCTCCACCTGCCTGGGCGCTGATTATGGTTTGGCTGATGGGGGCGGATTCTGTAGCGGAGGACGCCCCCACAGCCATGCCTAACCAGACCCTGCCTTCCAGACCAGCGCCCGTGCGCCACTTTGACTTGCAAGAAGCCCCATCTACTGCGTAGGTATTTGGCAGTAGGCAGGGACTGGCATCCAGGAAACTGTGCACACTGTAGAGCAGTGCTTCTTAAATTTAGTGCTCCTACACATCACCACCGGGGAACCTTGTTCAAACCGGTTCTTCATCTGTGGGTCTGAGGCCTGCCTGAGGTTCTGCATTTCTTACGAGCCCAGGCTCCCACTGCAGGACTGTGGACCACTTACTGAAGCCAAGGTCGAGACCAGAGATCCTGGAGCTGTTCAGCCCTTCTGGACCTTAGATTTCCACCTCTGTAACATATTACAGAAGATTTAGTTTTTTTCTATGGCCTTTTATGGGTCAAGCTCCTCTAGCTCATCTAGGTGCTCTAGCTCATCTATGTCCTCCTAGATGAACACCCTGCGATCCAGGCCCTGCCATCCAGGCCCTGCCTGGACTCCCATCCTCACCTTCTCATTGCCTCAGTCCCTCACTGCAGCTTCTCAGAGCTCCACGCAGGGCACATACTACCGGAGCCATGGTCTCTCAATTTGTCTTACACGGCCAATTCCTCCCATTCTCTTTCAATCCTTTGCTCAGCCATCACCTTGGATAGACCCCCTTTCTTGACTTGCTCTCCCCTGTCTCTAAAACAACTAAGGGGACCCTCCTTCTTGCTTTCCTGCACTTTTGTTGACCTCGATGGGGTTCAAGTTACCCTATGCTACAAAGAACCATTTCCCTACTCACCTCTACAATTAGGCTGGAGTTCCTTGGGGGAAATTCTGTCTTTGGCTTGCTGCTCCTACCTTCACCAAGTTCCAGAATCTTCCTTCTTCTCCTGAACCCCCTTCCTCTGTCTTAATCACATGTATTATTTCTGGACTATTGGAACAACCTCCTCATTATTGGTTTCTCTGATTCTAGTTTCTTTCCTGTCTAATAAACCCTTAGCATTGCCACCAGAACCATTACCTAAAATTGAAATCTGCTTAGGCAGACTACTGCCCCACTCCAACCCACCCAACTCCCTGTCACCTTAAACTTGCTAGTTTCTTCTTCCCTGGGAAGAAGTCACACCAGCTGCCAACTGTGAGTTCCAAAGATCAACACATTTCTGCAGTTTCTTGTTTGAAGAGAGCTTGTTTTGGCTATGTCCAGACCCATGGCTCTCCAGGTGATTTTATAACGTTGCATTATGCCTGGAAAGGACTGAGATTTGCAAAGCAGCCTAGAGAGGTAGTCAGACTCAGGGCTTTGATGTCAATGAGCTCTGGATTCAAACTCCAAGTCTGGTATTTATGTGTAAGCCACCTATTCTTGTTCTGCCTCAATTTCTTCTTCAGTAAAATCGACTAATTGCTAACTCACCCAGCATGATGAAGATTACAAATAAAATCTAATTAATGGTAGATATTTTTCACTTCTTACTGAAAGTGATAGACCTTTGAAATCAGATGAGTGTCATCTATGCAGAAGGCATCAGTACTTTGGCTTTGTGAGTTATTCACAAATTTTTTCCTCTGTCCACTCTGAACACTGCAGTGTCACTGAGCCATGTGTTTAAAGTCTGAAAGAAATCAGGAAGCTCACATAAAATTAGGCACTGGGCTTTGAGGAAATCAAACATACTTAACCTCTCCTTTCATTAGCTTTATTTCTCCAGGAAAACTGTGTTTCTGGGGAAACCTCAAAGTGTATCTGATTTAGCCAGAGCCTTCCAATTTCTTAGCCCAGGGAGCAAAAGAAAGCTTGAAAATGGAGCCTGATAAATTCTGTCAACACTTTACTAGATTACATTTTATGCTGCCCCTCTGTTGAATATTGGGTAGAGAGATGGCTAGATGCCAAGGGACTTCTTTCCAGAGTGGATGCTTTAGCTAAGCTGGCATTATTCTATCACCCTTAGACCTTTAAACTCTTGGCCACCAGACAATTTTCCATATGTTTTATGCAATAGTTGTTATCTATTTCACAATATCCCCTTTTAATATGTAAGTAGAAAAGGCTAGGTCCATTCTTAAAAGCTATTGTTTCTCCATAATTATGTCAATTTGTTTACCAAAGAACACAACTCTAATTTTATAATAATGGTCAAGAGAAATTAACTCTTGATAAGAAAAAAAATCACGGGCCAGACATGGTGGGTCACAATCATATGCTAGTAATCCCAGTGCTTTGGGAGGCTGAGGCGAGTGGATCCTCTGAGGTCCAGAGTTTGAGACCAGCCTGGCCAATGTGGTGAAACCCCATCTCAACTAAAAATGCAAAAATTCGCTGGGCATGATGGCAGGCACTTGTTATCCCAGCTACTCTGGAGGCTGAGGCGGGAGAATCACTTGAACCTGGGAGGCAGAGGTTGCAGTGAGACAAGATTGCCTCACTGCACTCCAGTGTGAACAGAGAGAGAGTCCGTCTCAAAAAAAAAAAAAAAAAAAAAGAGAAATCACAAATCACTTTAGTGGACAGCTGTGGTATTTTGGCCAGGAATTTTTACTGTGTTCTGTGAAGCCCTAGATTTTCAAAGACATACCTTGGGACTGTCTCCAAGGGAGGGAATGAAGGAAGGGATGCAGCCACAGATTTCCCTTCTAGTTTCAGTGACCTCTGCTTGCATTTGTTTTGTATGTTGGGGATCTATTAATATTTTACTTGAAAATGTGCACCATGACTTTTAAACATATTGGAAACCATTGTTCCAAAAAGGTTTGGATGACTAGGCCAAATTTCTGTGCTAATGAGGATGTTCAGACCTTGTTGCTTTAGGATCCTCAGGCCACGTTTACTCAATGCCATATATTTGCTTATCACAGTCAGTGCTGGTCATCATTTCCTAACACAGCTTTCATCCACACCCACCAATAGCCTTGTTGCCTGATGAGCTTTATCCTACATAGAAAATAAACAGAGTCCACAGTCCATTATATGGACATCGTAACTGACAAACAGCTATTAGGAAAGCCGTCCATCTGGCCCCCCTTTCTGTGTCACAGAGAAAGAGTAGAACATGTGTAGAGGAGAGGGCTGGACCTTTTTATTCACACTGGAGGATGCCAAGAAAATATTTAGAACTCCAGGGTTCTGTTCCCCATGATAATTTTGGTATTGCCAAATGCCCTTCTATATTTTAATGGAGAACCCATGTACAGTCACTCAAGCATTGGGCATCTTCAAACTGCTTCTGCAGACTTTATTTATACTTAGAACACAGGAATATCTATGTGTATGGAAGAGTGTCCCTCTTTGTATAGTAGGAAAATCACAGGTATTAGAGTATGACAGAACTTTAACAAATTTCATTCTACCATTTATTGGCTAGGCATTCTTTTTTTTTTTTTTTTTTTTTTTTTGAGACGGAGTTTCACTCATGTTATCCAGGCTGGAGTGCAATGGCGCGATCTCGGCTCACCGCAACCTCCACCTCCTGGGTTCAGGCAATTCTCCTGCCTCAGCCTCCTGAGTAGCTGGGATTACAGGCAGGCACCACCAGGCTAGGCATCCTTAATGCCCTGTTTCTCCATATATTTCTGGGATAACAGAGCCTTCCCCCATCTTTTTCCATCAAATGCACCTCATGATTGAGAGCCAACTTTATAGTATAGATATTTTGGGCAAATCTGAAATGCATTGGCTTATCTGATAAGAAAGAGTGTTTCTAAGCAGATTTCAATTCAATCCAGTGTAATTCAATATTCAGCTATTAAGCACACATTTTATGTCAAGCACTGCCCCAGCTACAGTGAGGGACACACACAAAGGTGAGTCAACATACATCTTAAAGCAGAGAGATGCAGACCCCACTGGGCCAAGCTGAGGTAAGGGCTATAGTTGGAATTGCAGCTCTGGTATCATAAATAATTCTACGGGCCTTCACTAGGATTTCATTGGTTTTTTTTTTCTCAGTTCTATTGTTAAAATAACAAGCAAAACATATTATGTAAGTTTTTCTTAAAAAATACTTATTACAAAGTTGATATTTTCCGCTTTTCTCCCTAAAACTAACACATACAACCCAACACCTCATTTGAATATTGCCACTCAGACAGTATTCAAATCTGTTAGAACATTTGAAGATGAAAAGGGTGAGGAGATCACATGCTCTGGTCTTTTCCCTTTACAACAAATAAACCAAGGTCTTGAGATGGGAAGAGCCGTAGGAAAGGTCACATCATTTGTCTTCTAGGCCACAGCATTTTTTATTCCACATAGGTGCCAACTTACAAGACCCCATATTATGTCTCCTGATGGCCTAGCCTGGGCAGCTTGGCACTAATCCCATATTCATCTACGTTTTAAGTCTACTGTCTTTCAGAAAGTCTGAAAGCCTTTCCCACTTTTTAGAAGAATGTAACTCTCACCCTTTACAGATTTCCCATTGCATTATTGTGTCTGACCAACTCTCCTGGCAAGTCTGTGAGCATTTCTGAACCCCTCAGAGCCCTGTGGTTCAAAAGGGCTGGTGGAAATTAACACCAATTTCTTGCCACTTGCTGGTTTACCTTGTTACCTTTAGCAAGGTTTTGTTACCTCCCAAAGAGAGCCTCTCTAAACCTCCTTTTAGCAAAGCAGTTAGAAGAGCAGGAACTCAGAAGCTAGAGAAACTCTGCTTGGGGATGTAATCAAGAGTTGTGTTTAAACACAGCATCTCATTACCTTACCAGGACAGAACTTGAATGTTGACACTTGTTCCTCGAGCTAAAACTCCTGGAGAAAATTTCAGTGCTGCATTTCCAGAAAGCCACTATTTTCTCAGTGTTTCCATTTTGATATAAAAACAGAGCCTACTTAAGACCGTAACTATCCACTCAATAAACGAGTACAACTTAGCCAATCTTTGAGAAGTGCTAAGTTTTGAAAATTAGCCTGCCAAAGAGTATCATGGAAGCAGAGACAATATTTATTCACCCGGCTTATCACAGGCCAGGTACTTTGCTAAACTGTAAAGATGAAGAAATGAGAAAAGTTATGAAACTTTACTCCAAAGGTAGTCATGATGCAGCAGTGAAGCCCTCCAAGAAGACACAGTCTTGCAATACAGGCTGGTGGGTAAAATAATGCAGAAGCAGTGCTGGTATAACTGGGAGAGAACTTCATGGAGGTGGTAAGAAGTGAGTTGGGTCTCTAAGCAGGAATGAGAGTTCTCTGGTTGCCATTTCAGACAGAAATTTCCTGAAAACTTTCACTTAGGCCTAACAACTAGATATTAATTTCCAAGACCCAATGAACCAATTGGTAATTGAAGACCTTGAGATGATGTCATATAATGGTTAGAGAGAGGGCTCCAGATACAACCACCTGAATTTAAACTGGTTGTACCAATTCTTAGCGAAGTGATGCTGTGGAAGTTGTTAACTTTTCTGAGTCCATTTCCTCTTCCATAAAAAATCAGAATAATGACCTTGTAGATGATTGTGAAAAATAAATGTTAGAGATAATATACTTTAATTGCTTCAGACCAAGCTTGGCATGTGATAAATGTATGGTAAATATTGTCTCTATGGTTTCATTTGCCCCTCCCACATCCAAATACAGTTGACCCTTGGACAGCCTGGGTTGAACTGTGAGAGTCCACTTACATGCAGATTTTCTTTCACTTCTGCCACCCCTGAGCAGGACCAATCCCTCTTCCTCCTCCTCCTCAACCTACTCAATGTGAAGAGGAGGAGGATGAAGATGTTTTTAATGATCCCCTTCTACTTTACAAATAGCACATATATATTTTTTTCTTATGATTTTCTTAACCCATTTATGCCTGAAGTTGCAATTTTTTGAATTATTGCAATCAGACCTTGGGGATGACCTTGAGCAGTAGGATATAAATAACTCCCACATGCTTAACATTCCAATAATGGAACACTAGCCGTTTTCTTTTCCCTAGCTTATTTTTTTGTAAGAATACAGTATATAATACATATAACATACAAAATATGTGTTAATAAGATTGTTTATGTTATCTGTAAGGCTTCTGGTCAACAGTAGGCTACTAGTAGTTAAGTTTTGGGAAAGTCAAGTGTTATATGTGGATTTTCAACTGCATGGGAGGTCAGCTTCCCTCACCTCTGTGTTGTTCAAGGTCAACTGTATCTTCATTATTTGCCTGCCACAGTGCCTAATGTTAGAATTGCCAGCGTACCCAACAACAGAGACCAGAAAATTGTCTCTGAATGGTCCCCAGTAAAGTGTCGGTAGCTCTTTGGCTCAGATATAATTAGAGATGGTCTGATCATTTAGCAATGCTTGTTATGGATATGGGAGAAAGGAGCAGGGTCATATATGTGTCTTAGTTGTCATCCTTTTTCTTAAGGCTTTAGAAGATGGTACCCAGAACAAGGAAGTCTCAACAGTGTGGATGTCAGAGGACCAGCACTGAGGCAGCCAGGGAAGGGAAAAGCCTGGACAGCAGAGCCTGGCCTGAGAGGGTCAAACACTAGGAGGAAAAGGGCAGGCGAGGAGGACTCATGAGGAAGGGCTGGGAGGGATGCAAGGTAAAAGGGTGGTGATTAGAAGGTCAGCATCATCAATTCTAGAAGGATTTACAAGCAAGGGTAATGGCACCAAGGAGGGAATTATTAACTGGTTCATGGGTCGTATGTATAGAAATTTAACAAGCATCAGAGGTATCAGGTGATGCCATGCTCGTATCATTTATTCAGCTAACAATTATTTACAAGCATCTCCTGTATCAGTGGAAAGCTGACAGGCCTTTCATAAAGCTTATATTCTACTGGAGTGGGGAATGAATTATGAACAAATAAGTATGTAACGTGGTAGATGTTATACATACTCTAAGGAAAAATGAAACAGGGTAAAAGAGTAATAGAACATTAGAAGGGGCTCCATTTTAGGAGATAGCTCAAGGGAAGCCCATCTGGTAAGATGGCTTTTGAGCAGAGACCTGGAGGATGTGAGGCTGAGAGCCCAGCAGACATTTGAAGGAGGAATATTCCAGCAGAGGGCACGGTAAGGGCAGTTGTGGTAATCAGCCTCCAAGATGGCCCCCAAAGATTCCCACCTCTCATATCCATGCCTCAGTGTAGTCTCCTTCACACTGAACAGAGCTGACCTGTGTAACCAATAGAACCTCATGGCAATGACAATGTGACTTCTGGGGCTCAGTCATAAAAGGCATTGCAGCTTCCCCCTTCCTCCCTTGTTGATCATTAACTCTGGAGAACAGCAGATACCATGTCATGAGGAACCTCAAGCAGCTTTTTGGAGAGGTCCACATGGCAAGGAACTGGGGCCTTCAACAACCAGTACGAATTTGCCAATCGTATGTGTGAACCATCATGGAATGAGATCCCCCAGCCCCAGTCAAGCCTTCAGATGACCCCATTCATAGCTGGTATCTTGACTCCAGACTCTTGAGACATCCCAAGCCAGAATCACCATCTAGCTAAGATACTTTCAAATTCCTGGCCCACTGAAATTACATGAGAGAATAAATGCTGTTTGTATTTTTAAGCCAATTCTTAGAGCAATTCGTTACTCAGATAACTAGTAATTAAAAAATAAATTTCAGCTTAATTGTTAAAGATGAAAGGTCAACATTTGGACATAATTTAGGACCTGCCCAATGAAGCAGCAGCAGTGGAACAGAGCACCAGTGCCTTAGGTTGCTTGCCACGTACGGTGTGTTCCCTAGCCTTTGTTTAAGCCCTCCTGTCATTCACTGTCTTCACCTCCTGTTATTCCACCTGGGGCAGCTTCAAGCCTAAGCTTTGGTCTGATCTCCTGCATTAGCCTTACCTAACTAGTCATGGGAGTTGGGTATGTCATGTCTCCTGTCACTGAACTTACATAAGCAGAAGTGAGTGGAACATGGATTGAGTTCATGTTGCATACACAGCACTTTATGTACATTATCTTATGTAACCCTCCCCCAACTCTATGAGAAGGTATTATTATCTATCTTTTATAGAGAGAAAAAATAAGAGGCACAGAATGGTAAGTAGTTCATCCTATGACAAATGACTACAAAGAAATAATTTAAATTTAAACCTGCTGACTTTTAAGCTGTAGCTTTTACGTTTTTTTCTTCTTAACTGCATAAGAAACACATTGATTTTAGAAAATGTGGAAAATTTAGACATGCATACATGCAAATAATTAACAATTCCACAACTGGGACATAACCACGGCTAATATTTTGGACTAGATATATCTAGTTCATTTTAAATCATTTAAAAAATTTTACAACTTTTAGATTAGACTGCAGAAACTGTTTTTGAACTGTTTTTCATTCAGGAATATATTATAAACGCATTTTGTGTCGTTACATATTCCCCTAAAAGGTAATTTTTAATGGTTGTAAATATATTTCATGTCTCATAATGTATTCAATGAAATTTTATTACTGTGTATTTATGTTTTTTCCAATTTTTTGCTATTATTAAGGATCATACAATAAGCATAATTGAAGTTAAGTCTTTGTGCACATAAATGAATATTACGGTAAGGTCTTACAAGTAGTGTCACTGGATTAAGACATAAACATTATAAGATTTTTAACATACATTGACAAATTGCTCTTCAGAGAGTTTACACCAAACCTTATCCCACCAGCAGTACATGAGGATGTTCATTTATCCCCACATTCACCAGAATTTTTAAAAGTCCTGTTAGATCTTTTATTTTGTATTAAGTGTGGGACTATTGATGGTTCACTATAAACTGCTCTATAAACTACAAGGACATAACATGCAAACAGTTGCCGAGTCACTGTATTGGTGAAGTCCGGAGAAACAGAAGACATTCACTCCAAATCTGAGTTTATAACAGTGGAGGGAAACATGGTGAAGGAGCAGTATCCCTACAATGATTCTCCTATTACTACGATTCCTGGTGGTCATAGTGTCAGAGGTGAAGTCCTAAATATACCTTCCAACATAATACAGGATTGCATGACTGCAAGGTTTATGAAATAACTGGGGCAAGCCTGTGCAGGCTGCAGGGAGTCGATCCATAGTTGCATGAATTTCACATCTGCATTAATGCAAGGTGTGCCCTCTGGGTGTCCTTATTTGGGTGTTGCTGTACTGCATGGGGAACTGTACCACATCAACATGACATGAACATTACCCTCATGTTACTGTTGAGGTCACCAAGGCTCAGGGTCACATAGCCAGTGAGCGAGCAGGCAGATTTGAGACTTGATCCCAATGAGTCTGACCCACAGCTTGTGTTTTTCCTTTCCCTGGTTTCATACATTACTCCACAGAGTTGTTGAAGACCCCTGCCTGGCCTGGCTGGCTCAGTGCCTCCTTCTGTTTCCCTGCCGCTCTATACTTAATGCTGTGACAAGCATGAAGCTATTGAAAGGTATAACATGTTGGAATGTCAGTCTCCACACTAGTCTGTGCACCGCTTGAGAGGGAGAACAGTACCTGACTCATCCATGCACAATGCCTAGTATTAGAGTAGGTTCTCTTTAAAGGTAGCCAACTGACTGATAAATGAAAAGTGAGAATGAAGAGAGAGAGGTAGGAAGGGAGAAAGGAACAAAATTAAGGAGCAGTGGGGCTTGAATCTGGCCTGGTCATTTCCCCCAAGGACTTGGAGGCCACTTTGCCCTAATGTTTTAACTCTTCCATGAAATGGTGTGTGAAATTGCTGGTGGTGGTAGTGTTGTAGAGAGACTTCAGGAGAGACTGGTGGGTACGTGGTGGGCAGAGGCTTCATTCCATGGGTACAGGACAGGCCCTCCTGGGTCTAAGGCTTTATGGTAGATCCCAGAGGCTCCTGGCAATGCCAGGGATATTGACAATGGCCTTGCACCATTTCGGTGGTGGATGACTCCTCCTGCATATGGGGTGCTCCAGGTGCCTTTGACGTTGATCGCTAGGGTATGCCTGCCTTTCATATTCCATTGGAATCACCACTGGGCCCATGCTGCACTTGCTTTCTTGCTCCTGACAAAAAGCCATTTTGGAGAGGGCATTTTTGTGTAAGAAAATCATTTTTGAGCAGGAGCAGGTCTTAACCTAATGTTCAAGGTGTTGTTTTTCCAAACTTTTTTTCAAACTTAAAAAACAAAATCTGTGCCATAACATGCTAGAGCATTACAGCTTTGTAGATTTTTTTTTTTTTTTTTTAAGAAATACACCACAGATCATGCTGAAGAAGCCAGTGGGAGAACATTCTCCTCCCTGCTGTGGTTTACTATCAGAATGACTAATCGCAGCAATAACAAACCACATTCACCCTGAGTTATAAAAAATTAAATAATAGCCATTCTAAGACTCTGCAAGAGTGCTGCGTTTGCAATTTCAAGAGTATGTTCACATACATGATCTCATTAGATTTCCACAGCAGCCAGATGAGGCGGGGAAGCATGGGTGCAATTGGAACTATTTTCAGGGGCAATGGGAGGAGGTTGGGAACTTCACTCAAGGTCTCAAAGGGTATCAGTGGCTGATGGAGAAGAGTCTGGGCTCCAGCCTTGCTCGTCCCTTGTCTTCTGCAGAGCACTTGCAGCAGCCTGACATGACCATCCTTGTGCCCTGCTGTGGAATTCTGAGGTTAACTTTCTGGACTTTCCTCTCTTCCTGGAGCCACCCACCATGGTGAGAGCAGGGCTCCAAAGCATTGTCTTGTTAATGTCTATCCCTCCCAGACTTTCCCTTGAAGCCTTAGAGGTCATGGCTGCCAGCCCAGCAGGAGGCATGTTCTTGCATATGGGTAGATTTAGCAGACAGCTCAACTTGAGATTTAGTGAGAACACACTGCCTCCTCCATTGGCAGGCAAGCAGAACTAGGCTGTTTAATGATGAAGTTAGTGGCAGCTTAGGCCAAGGGAGCAGCAAACCTGGCCTAAAGTTCAGGCTCTGATTCCTACTCATGTGTGCCTTTGGGTAAGGTGCCCTGTGTAAAATTTGTTTGGTAATAGAACCCATCTCATAGATGGTTTTGATAATGAAATGAGATGTCAAGCCATCAGCCAACAGCAAGCACTAATACCTCTAACTGTTTTGGCTGTGGCAATTGTTAGTATTATCCCCAGGCGGGATGGAAGTTCACCTAGAGACCACATTCCTGTCTTTGCCTTCAGTCACTTGGGCCCCAATAATGGCAGAAACACTATATATTACAGAGTCATTGACATAGTTCGGCTATTTGATCCTCCAGATCTCATGCTGAAAACTGATACCCAATGATGGAGGTGGTGCTTAATGGGAAGTATTTGGGGTCTTGGAGGCAGATTCCTCTTGAATGGCTTAGTGCCATCCTTGTGGTGATGAGTGACTTCTCATTCTTTTAGTTCATGCAAGATGTGATTGTTAAAAAGAGACCAGCAGCTTCCTCCCCCACCTATGTGATGTCCCGGCTCCCTTTTCCCTTCCTCCACGAATGGAAGTTTGATAAGGCCACTACTGGGAGCAGATGCTGATGCCATACTTCCTGCACATCCAGCAGACCATAAGCCAAATAGACCTCTTTTCTTTATAAATTAGTTCATCCAAGGTCATCTAATGTGGGTGAATGTTTGAGCTCAGGTGTGACTCACATGGCCTCTACAGGTGTTTCTCAAATAATGTTCTGTGCATCATCTATGTCAGAGTCCAGCTGGGGAGCTGGTTAAAACCCGACTGGTTGAACCCTACCCCCATGACAACTTCCTGGTTTAATGAGTCTAGAGTGAGCCTCAGGACTTCACATTATCAAGCTGGCTGAGGGATCAGGCAATTCCTATTGCCAAATCATGTGAGCTGCCTCTCTAAGTCACGCAACCCTGGGGTCAGCAGGGCACCAGCAGGCAAACACAGTTAAGAGTTCGGGAATAAAGAGATGTCTAGGAGTCCATTAGCAGAGGGGAAAGATGACCATCCCATGAAGTGTGTCCTGAGGGTCAAAGCCAGGCTGGGAATCAGAGATGCAATTGTGGCCTCTTGTTTCTCTGGTGCTGCCATCAGGGAATTAGAGGCTGGTCTGGAGTTTACACAGCATTGTTCTGGCCAACTTGTGAGCTGCTCAGAGTGAGGGTAATATCCATGTAAGTTTGCCGGAAAATGGAGACATATTAAACATGCAAGACATGCTCCCTTCCCTAGTGTGGAAGGTCACGGGGGAGGGTGGCTCCTCAGACCCCACTCACTACTGAGACATGTGCAGGATCCCGATGCTGGGCCCCACCCCACTCTCATGCTTCACTCCCTTTTGACCCGGTACCTGTTTTCCAGAGGTCAGGCCAAGGCTGTGGAGGAAGACAAGGACATAGGCTGAATCATCTTTCCCTCAGAGGAGAGTCATAGGCTGAATCATCTTTCCCTTAGAGGAGGGTCAGGATGACTTCATACAGGGCTAGTACCTCTCCCTAACTGACTTGTTCGCACAGGGGAAAGTCGAGCCCTCACCTTGGGCAGGTCTATCTGCTGCAGACATTTATAGGGTTCTTACAGAGAGCTCAGCTTCTCATGACTTGAGCTGGCTGCTGGCCCAGTGTCTATCTCAGTAGCAAGCTTTACGTTCAGAAGGCTGCATTTCTTCATGGGCCTCAGGTCAGCTCCAGACACAGGCAGGCAAGGAAGACAGCAGTCCTGGGACCTGGGGAGCTCTGAAAGGGGCTCTGGTCCCATCTTTACATCCATGGTACCCCCTTCTCCTGGCACGGCTGGACTTTTTAATGGATTACAGAGGATGGAGAGAAGAGAGGGCATCATGTACAGATGGCCCTGCTGACATTCCATGAGCTTATAGCTCATCAGTTGCTTTTCTAATGGCCAGACTTTCCCATGACATGATATTTTTAATTCTCATCTTTAATTCTGAGGGTTCAGACTGCACAGAAGGGAGGCACACTGATGCCAAAGACAGATAATAAGATTTTTAAACAGACAACTTTGGTGCAAGTCCCAGCAGAACTGTTTATGATTTTGAGCAAGTGCCTTAACCTCCCTGAGATGCATTCCACTTGCCTGACTCACTGGGTCATTTTAAATGAGACAATGCATATAAAAGCACATCACGAAGAGTAACATATTGAACATGCTCATTAAAGACTTGTTGGGCCCATTTATTGAGTATTTCTTCTATGTCAAGCCCTGAGCTAGGCACTGGGCATATACACTTAAGTTACAACACACACTCAAAGCCTCCTTAGCACACAACTTTTGTCAATATAATTAACAATAAACATTTGAAGGCAGGCAAGCCAGAAATAGTGGCGACAATGCTGGTTACATGAGGTCCCTGGAAGGCAGGGTGTGAGGGAAGCCATTTCTTGTTAGTGGTCTGGAGAAATCATAAATACCAACGTTCCTGGGATAGGATCTGGTCCATGGGAGGTGAGTACTGTCTGGTTTTGAAGCTTCTGTGTTCCTACTTTCTCTCTCTTGATTTCTTCCTCTTGAAATGGTTCTAGATTTTTAATACATTCTGTTTGGAATCTCCAAACTTTGGACATCCACTGTACTTTGATAACTTGGCTCCTGGGTATAGGACAGGCTCACAGTTCCTTGTCTGAAATCCTATGGCTTGATGCATTTCAGAAATCATTTATGGATTTTAGAAAAGTAACATGGTCTATATTTTTCATATTAAGTAACAACCTTAGCAGGGTTTGGACATCACCCTCAATTAAACATGGAAACATCCCTGCAGCAAAACCTAAAACGGTTTCCACTAAGTGAAACCAATGAAGAGTGAGTTGTGGTAAAACTTGATTTTTTGGGTTTTCAGTGTTGGAGTTGTGCATAAGGAACTGTGTATCTGCAATAGCTCAGTCCATGGACTCAGTAAGTGTGTTTCTTCTTGCCTTCAGGTCCAGACAGTCTTACTATTTCTAAATTTTAATAATTTAATATATGTCCAACTTGGTGTCATGGAGGATATAAAGTATTTTGGGCCATACTTTTGGCCTGCACAACATCTTCTGACCTAGGTGAGAATCTGTGTACCTTCCCCACTGCCACAGTTCAAGCCAGAGAGGTCCCACCACTTGAATGTATTAAAAAAGTGTACTACAAGAAGAACAAGGAAAAAGAAAAAAGGTACCACTCATAGCTAGGCCACAAAATCACCTTCTTTCCCATACTAGTGGGATTAACATAGATCATTATCCCAGGACCTCCTCTTGGCTTCCATTTCCTCACTCCTCATTCACTCCTTCAGTCATTTATTTACTTATTTAATTACCCATTCGTTTTTTACTCCTTCCTTCATTGATTCATGTAATCATCATTCAATAAATATATGTTTAGTAACCAATTTGTGCCAAACCCAAGGCTAGTTCCTGAGAAAAGAAAGACAAGTGGAACACATCCTTGCCCTCTGCACCTCTCAATCAAGTTGGGGAGACCAACAAAAAGCCAGCCTTGGTGGGCTTCAAAACAATGAATTTGGGGAAGGGGATCCAAGCAAAGGGTCCTGGTAGACAGATGAAGAAGGTGATTGTGGAAGGCTTTGTGTAGAGAGACCCTTGCCTGGCCCTGAAGAACTGCTGTATTTAAATAGATACAAAAGTCAGGACAATGAATGGGGTAGGTGAGTGTTCCAGATTGGGGGAAGTGCACAGACATGGAGAGTTTAAAGTCATGGCATAGTTGTGATATATTAGAGAGCAGGCTATCAGGGATAACTTCAGTAGCTGTTAATCCTCCTAGCCATGTTTATGATAAAGGGATAGTTCAACAATTAGGGTAAGGGGACATCCCTACCCTCCTTTCCAGGAAAGGTCTTTAGAGAATGTTAAGATATATTCACAAATGATATCTCTTAGAGCCAAAGGACACCTCAAGTAGTTACTTTGTGGTCCTGCCCTGGCTTCAAGTAGGTATTAGACCTCCTTGGCTAACAAAATTTCCAAAGGCAGGAGGTGGAGGGAGAATAGACCTAGACCATCTTAACTTCCCAGGACAGTTGTGAAATCAAATCTGTGATGTGGGAGACTTCAGGGTCAAGGGGACAGAGTATTGTTTTGGATTCTGATTCTAGCTCTGCTGCCTTTCAGCTGTGAGATTTCAGGCAAGTTGTTACATTTAGTTGAACCTCAGAGAGGTTGTCAACGAACACAGTTGAAATTATGAGCAAATATCCAGGGAAATAGGATGTACTCAAGGGTTGTTCCAGATGTTAAACCCATGACAACAGAAATTATTATCTGTTGTGTCTACTGCTAATTGCCCGAGAGCTACAATAGATTGGTGTGTAGTAAGAGATCAACAGCTATCTGTGGAATGACTCTTCTTCTCACCTTTCCATGGCTGGTACATTCATTCATTGGTACCTTTTTAGCTGTTTATAGTTACTTTCCCATGTTTAATTTCATGTGATTCCTTTGATTTTGAGATGTGAGTGTGACCACATTCCAAGACACGTTGGTGTTATGGAAAAAGATTCATGATATATTTACAGACAAGGCTCAAACCAGGAGCTGGGTGAACCCATTACCAATTCAGAAAAGCTTAACTCCATTTGATTACTTCAAGGAGAAAAATTATGTAAAGCAAAAATCACAATTATCAAGAGAAAAAAATATGAATTGTGAGCAACCTGGGGACAAAAGCTCAAATTCGTTTTATCTTCAGTTCCTGACACAGCAACTCATAGGCACTAAGAACCCAATGAATAGCAAGTGGAAGAACAAACCAAGAAATGAATGAAGGAATGAGTGAATGAGTGACTACATTAAGCGTTAGTTAATAAAAGATGAGAAGGAATCTGTCATTGAGTATCCACCATGTGTCAGATTCTGTGCTAATTGCTCAGATCTATTCATCAATAAAAAGAAACTTCCCATTTTGATGAGCCAAAATTTTCCTCTTTGTTGATGTTTGATTTTTTTTCCTTCTGTGAGTCTGATAGGATTTGGCTCTGTGTCCCCAACCAAATCTTATCTTGTAGTTTCCATAATTCCTACATGTTGTGGAGGAACCTAGTGAGAGATGATTGAATCATGAGGGCAGGTGTTTTCCATGTTGTTCTCACAATGGTAAATGGGTCTCACGAGGGCTGATGGCTTTAAAAATGGGAGTTTCTCTGCACAAGCTCTCTCTCTCTCTTTGCCTGCTACCACCCATGTAAGATGTGACTTGCTCCTCCTTGCCTTCTGTCATAATTGTGAGGCTTCTCCAGCCACGTGGAACTGTAAGTCTAATTAAAACTCTTTCTTTTGTAAATTTCCCAGTCTCAGGTGTGTCTTTATCAGCAGCATGAGAACAAACTAAGACAGAGGCATTTACTGAATTCCCTAAATTTAAGATGGTTAAGTCTTTTTTCCTTGCTAAAGTTTATGAGTGAGAAATGATAATAAGAGAACTTCCAACGAACTATCCATGTAACTCAAAAATCCCACTGAAATGACTTAGAAATAAACTTTTTTGATTGCTTATTTTGTTATAGTGAATTGGTAGGATAGAGGAGACAGTCAAATTATGCCTTAACAGGTTCATGCCAAATGGGAGGGGAATACACATCCTACAAGATGGGAAAGAAGGAAAAATTTGTCTCCCTGTATTCCACTTTATTAAAAAGACTTAGTAAATCAATCAACACAGACTTTCTGAGCTGGAAATACAAAGACATGCTTTTGGCAGTCTGCTCTGAGCTCTTCTTTGTTCCTCAAAGTTAAAATCCTTTATACTCCCTATTGCCTTTTGTAGATTGATGTTTAATTTAAAAATAATAAAGTATTAGCACTTTAACAAATATTATTCATGTATATGGAATCTAAATGTATAATGTTATTTCTTGGCCTAATACCTATATTTTCTCATAAAACAAAAAAGCTTTCCCTACCTCAAACTGACTTTGACCAGAGTCTTGTCATCATCCATGACCTGGTTATTTATACTTAATGTAGATAGCACAATGGTGCCTTCATGGTATGGAAACCGCTGGTTGGAAAGAAATGTTGGAGAAGTGGCCCACAGCATTCTCATTGGTTAAACTCTGTGACCCCCAGTCTCTGACTCTGCCCATACCTCCCAGGCTTTGGGCAGTTAGCGAGATTTGTGTCACACACTCACAATCACAATCTTCCTCTACTTCTTCTTCCTCTTCTGATGTCAACTCCCATGCACCCTTGGAAAGTCTTGTGACAAAGAAGTGAGTGCTATGACTACCTTGGGAGATATAACATGCCAACAAATAAACATTTTATTTAGTATTTATATATGTGTTTTTATTGTTGTTGTTTATACCAATCACTGACATGCATTACAAATGAAGTTGGGTTGCATAATAATTCAGACAGGCATTTCTGAAACTGTATTTGATTCCTGTATACATGAAAGAGGTATAAGATATGAATGTCCTTTCACAGATTAGTGTCCTAATTGCAAAAAGAAATGAAACGTCCATGATCTGGGGTAGGGGTATGCCAGTATGGATATATTCATCTGGAAAGATACATGTCTTCACATTACTTTGTAAAATGTACAGGCTTGGTGTACACTATGTACAGGCTTGGTGGGTGACCCAACTGTTCCAGGCTGGATAGTGGTGATAAGCAGAAAGTGTCTAAGAGAAAAGGGAGAAGTGGGAGGAAGGGGTTAGAGACACTTTCCATAAAGCAAATTCAGCTTATCTCATTTAGAAGAAAGCCTTGCTTTTAAAACTACTTGTTAACCCATGTCTTCAGCCCTAGACCTCCCCCTTACCTCATAACCCTCACGCAAAGGCTATTTGGCTCCTGCCTGCTTACCCAACTCTATCGGAGGCTCTGGCGACAACCCTGCTTATGGCCAAGGATTTGAGGAACTAATCAACGTGGGGCTTGGCAACAGCAAGGGCACGAGAAGCTTCCTTTGAGCAATTAATTACAGGTACACCATTAGCTGAAGCCTTGGTTTGTTAGATGGGTGCTGGCCTTGGGTGCTGCCAACTTATGCATTGAATAATTTTTTAGTATCCACTATTGTGCCACTCACTATGCTAGGGCCTAGAAACCCAGTGCAGAACACTAGATGTCTCCTCTATCAAGCTTAGAGTCTACACAGGGGTGCAGCATCAAGAAAGGAAGGACATAATGGCTGTTCAGGTGGAGTTGTGCTGAGTGCAGCAAAGCAGAAGCCCAGCAAGGGGTGAGTGTGCACAACAGGTTGGGAGGCATTCCCCAAGGAAGCAGCATCTCATTCCAAATCTCAGTGACAAGTGAGGTCTCACCAGGTGAAGAGTGAGGGGAACTGTGCTCCAGGAAAAGGTAACAGCACTCGTGGGAAGGCCTCAAGCAGGGAAACAAAGCAAGCAAGGGTGACAAAGGGTACCATGAGGCTGGACACTCAGCCCTGTCCTCCTCGATGTGTACCTCACAGGGAAACATACATTTGTGTGCCAAAAACATGCACTCCAATGTACATAACAGCAGAGTTGGTCGTATCTTTAAACTGGAAGCTACCTAAATGCCTATCCATAGAAGAGGAAATATATACATTATGGCACATTGACACTGGAAAACCATGCATCAATGAGAGTGAATGGACCCCAACTATCCACAACAAGATGATGGAGTCTTACAGACATAACGCTGTATACAGGAAAGAAATCAGAGTGGCTACAGTGCATGACTGTGTCTACAGAAGGTATAAAAACAGAGTAATGCTTCCCCTTTGGAGGGTTCATGTCTAAAAGGCTGTTATGAGGGGATGACTAGGGTGCTGCCAATATCCCGTTTCTTGAATCTGTGTGCTGCTTACATGGGTGTGTTCAGTTTGGCAGAATTCATAAAGCTACACACTTATGATATATGCCCTTTAATTTGTGTAGGTTATACTGCAATTAAGGGTTTAAAAAATGAGGTTAGACAGACAGGCATGGTCCTAATAGGTCTGGTCTTGATTTTGAAGTTCACCGTGCTGGTGCCTCTGACCAAGAACCAGGGACATTGCCCTTCTGAAAGTGTTTCCAGCTTCTATTACCTGCCTGATAACCTGCCTGCGAGTCTCAGGTCCCACACTGCAAACTGGCCACAGCCCTGCAGCCCCACAACCACATAGGACATTACCTTCTGCCCAGTGCCTGTTATCCAGATGCCATGGTCTGGCAGCAGCTAGCAGTTTCTCCCCGTACCTGCCCTTGCAGAAGTGCTTCCTGTCAGTACCAGGTATTATACTCCACATCTGCATCTAAACAAGCAGGATCACTGGGACATGAGGGTGGGGAGGAGTACCTGTTTCCTCCTGTTTCATTTGGCTTAACCTCTAAGATGCAACAGAACATCTCTCACTTAAGTTCTTAGTAAGAATGTTTTTAAAGCTTATTATCTTATTTGGGTCAATATTTACTCTCTGCATTAGAATCCTTGATTAACTCTAAGTTCTTATTAGATAACAAAATAATAATCCCATATTACTTAAGCAACTTTTAGGTGGCTATTATGCTACTTGCTGCTACAGGCATTCTATAATAACACACATATTGTCTTTCTGCATAGAAACAGCAGCCACTTCCTCCTAGATCCTTTACCTCCTTGTGCAAGGGGTGGTAGAGCCTCCTGAGGATGGTGAGGAGCCCAGGCAGAGAGGCAGGAGACCTGAGGTCTAACACTCCCTTTAGCAGTGTCAGACCTTTTCATATTAAAACAATCAAATAAATAAGCAAACAAACGGGTAGCTGAAGGAGATAAAAATATACCTGGGTGATGGTAGGCAGTTTATTTAAACTCTCCGGCTTCAGTTTCCCTAAATGTTAACATGGAGGGTCATACCAGTTTTATATTTCCCTCATTTCAGTCATGTGCTCTCCCGCCTTGATTTTTGCCATACATTCATGCCATCTGAAGGGCATTAAGTATTATATATTTAACCTGATTCCCTTTTTCAAACAAATTTATTTCATAAGGAAGCATTATACCATTACTCTACATGAAAAATCAGAATCACTTGCAGCATAAAGGGACAACTGCCAAGACAAATACAATGTAAACAAAACAATGTGATTCTATCCTGGCTAGATCCTTTTTTATGGGAAGCGATGGGCCATCAGCAAGCCCTAAGACATCATGTTTGATGAGATCAGAAGTTTGAAAAAGGGCTGGAAAGGGACTTCCTCATCGTGCAATCCAATGCGATTCCACGCCTTGCCTACGTACCATCTAAAATCCCCCTGCAAAGCCTTGGGTGTGCTGTCCCACACCTGAGACACACCCATCTTATCATTCCCTAGACCTGGTTGGTAGGAGGAAGGAAAGTAAACGCGTGGTGAATTGGGGAATATGTAGAAGTATCTTCATTTAGCAAAGAAAATAATGGAAGACAAACACCTTGCTTGATTCCCCATCCCTGCTTTCCTGCTTCACTTCCCCACCCACGGCATGAATGGGATCAGCAGAGCAAAGCTGTCCACAATAGCGATAATGAAGAAAGAAAGGGGCTGATGGCCTGGGATCACAATGCTTGCCAGCCCTGTGTCCCTGGGCCCTCCCACATTCTCCATGCCAGACCCATCAGGGACCCAATCCAGAGGTCCTCACAGCATCCAGGCAGCATTTTGCAGCCTCATCCTGTTCCCAAATCAAAACCAGACCCTTCAGTTCTTTGTATTTTGCTGGATTTTGGCTGAATGGTGGGATCTTTGGGGGGTACTGTTCCCAATCTGTATGGAAGTGAGTTGTGAATGATGAATACCATAGATCATCTTGTTTGTGAATGGCACCTTAATATGCTGAAAGTAATATGAAGCCATATATCTTTCCAGATGAATATATCCAGGTCCTGAAACAGCTTAATAGACTCCCTCACTCCCTCTAGTTATTGCGGAGGGTCATCAAATGGAGTTCACCAAAAGGCATTATGGCTTTTGACCAAAACTAAGATTTCCTGTCTCTGATTTCCTGTAATTTCAAAGTTATTTCCCTTTTGTCCAGTAACTTGCAAACCCAAATCCCCAAAGTGAAAGAGGCCCTATACTTTGGCTTCTTCCATAGCCCTATAATAAATAATTAATATTTTATGGTTTTATGAGGTTGCTTTGCCCTCAGCAATGATTGCAAAACTGCACATTCTGTAGATGCTCCTTCAGTTCTCAAGAAAGCCAGCATTGTCAGCCACTTTAACTTTTAATTAAGATGTTCCGAAAAAATGGAAAGCCTGTAAAAAGTTCTGGGCAGCTTATGACTAATATTTCTTGATGCAGGGACTTATTTTTACCTCCATCTTAACTCTGGGACATCTATCTGCTTCTTTAACCCATGGTAGTGCTCTGGCAGCCAGCCAGTCTAGGGGTGACTTCCAGTTGCTTAAGTCATCTTAGGAAATTATGTCTGCTTTATTCTGAACTTAAAATATAACAACAACTACACACACACACACACACACACACACACACACACACACACACACACATAGTATTCTTGCATCTGGCCCCCTTCAAGTCATAGAATATAAGAGAGAAAGTTTGCTCCTTTTCTCTTGTTTCATTCATTCTCTAAGTCCCTGTTTTCAAGGTGTCCTATGCAGAAAACTAGTCTTAGATGTTGCAAGGTCAAAATACCCTGGGAAGTGATACATACTGTGTCCTGTCCTTGGACATTTCCAAGTTTGTTTTTTTTTTCTGAGACAAGGTCTCACTCTGTCACCCTGCCATGGGGTGACATGGCACATTGCAGCCTCAAACTGGTGGGCTCAAGTGATCCTCCCACCTTAGCTGCCCAAGTAGCTGAGATTACAGCCATGAGTCAATGCACCTAGCTGATTCCCATGATTTTCAAGATTTACTTTTTAATTTTGTGGGTATACATAATAGGTGTATATATTTATAGGGTACATGGGATATTTTGACACAGATATGCAATGTGAAATAAGCATAGCATGATAATGGGATATCCATCCCCTCAAGCATTTGTTTATCCACTGAGTTACAAACAATCCAATTACATTCTAAGTTATTTTAAGATGTACAGTTATTATTGACTACAATCACTCTGTTGTGCATAAAATAGTAGGTCTTATTCCTTCTTTCTAACTATTTTTGTACCCATTAACCATCTCTCCCTCCTCTTGATCCCCTCACTACCCTTCCCAGCCACTGGTAACCATCCTTCTACTCTCTATGTTCATGTGTTCAATTGCTAAGATTTTAGATCCCACAAGTAAGTAAGAACATGCAATGTCTGTCTTTGTGTCCCTGCCTTATTTCACTTAACAGCATGCTCTCTAGTTCCATCCATGTTGTTGTAAATGACCGGATATCATTCTTTTTTTAATGGTTGAATAGTACTCCACTGTATATATGTACCACATTTTCTTTACCCATTAATCTGTTGATAAACACTTAGGTGTGATATGGTTTGGCTGTGTCCCCACCCAAATCTCATCTTGAATTCCCTTGTGTTATGGGAAGACCTGGTGGGAGGCAATTGAATCATGGGGGCAGGTCTTTCCTGTCCTGTTCTCATGATAGTGAATAAGACTCATGAGATCTGACGGTTATAAAAAAGGGAGTGTCCCTGCACAAGCACTCCTCTCTTTGCCTACTGCCATCCATGTAAGATGTGGCTTTCTCTTCCTTGTCTTCTGCCATGTCTGTGAGGCTTCCCAAGCCACGTGAAACTGTAAGTCTAATTAAATCTCTTTCTTTTGTAAATTGCCCAGTCTTGGGTATGTCTTTAACAGCAGGGTGAAAACGGACTAATACAGTAAATTGGTACCAGTAGAGTGGGACATTGCCAGAAAGATACCTGAAGATGTGAAAGTGACTTTGAAACTGGGTAACAGGCAGAGGTTGGAACAGTTTGGAGAGCTCAGAAGAAGACAGAAACATGTGGAAAAGTTTGACACTTTCTAGAGACTTGTTAAATTGTTTTGACCAAAAGCCTGATAGCAATATGGACAATTTGGTCCAGGCTGAAGTGGTCTCAGATGGAGATGAGGAACTTGTTAGGAACTGGAGCAAAGGTGACTCTTGCTATGTTTTAGCAAAGAGAGTGGAGGCATCTTGCCCCTGCCCTAGAGATTTGTGAAACTTTGAACTTGAGAGACATGATTTAGGGTATCCGGCAGAAGAAATTTCTAAGCAGCAAGCATTCAAGAGCTGACTTAGGTGCTGTTAAAAGCATTCAATTTTATAAGGGAAGCAGAGGATAACAGTTCAGGAAATTTGCAGTCAGACAATGTAACATAAAAGAAACACCCATTTTCTGAGGTAAAATTCAAGCCCCCTGCAAATTTGCATAAGTAATGAGGAGCTGAATGTTAATTCCCAAGACAACGGGGAAAATATCTCCAGAGCATATCAGAGGCCTTCATGGCAAATGGCAGCCCCTCTTGTCACAGGCTCAGAGGCTTAGAAGGAAGAAGTAGTTTTGTGGGCCAGACCCAGAATTCCTGTGCTGTGTGCAGCCTGGAGACTTGGTGCCCTGTGTCCCAGCTGCTCCAGCCATTGCTGAAAGGGGCCAACATAAGACTTTAGGCCATGCCTTCGGAGGGTATAAGCCTCAAGACTTGGCAGCTTCCATGTGATACTGAGTCTACCAGTGCCCAGAAGTCAAGAATTGAGGTTTAGGAACCTTTGCCTAGATTTCAGAGGACGTATGGAAACACCTGGATGCCCAGGCAAAAGTTTGCTTCAGTGGTGGTGATCTCATGGAGAACCTCTGCTAGGGCAGGGCAGAAGGGAAATGTGGGGTCAGAGTCCCCACATATAGAATCCCTACTAGGGCACCACTTAATGAAGCCGTGAGAAGAGGGCCACTGTCCTCCAGTCCCAGAATGGTGGATCAACCGACAGCTTTCACCATGCACATGGAAAAGCCACAGACACTCAGCACCAGCCCATGAAAGGAGCTGGGAGGAGGGCTATACTCTGCAAAGCCACAGGTGCACAGCTACCTAAGACCATGGGAACCCATCCTGTATCAGTGTGACCTGGATATGAGATATGGAGTCAAAGGAGATCATTTTGGAGCTTTAAGATTTGACTGGCCTATTGAAATTTGGACTTGCATGAAGACTGTATCCCCTTTCTTTTGGCCTGTTTATCCCATTTGGAATGGCTGTATTTACAAAATGCCTGTACTCCCATTGTAACTAAGAAGAAACTAACTTGCTTTTGATTTACCAGGCTCATAGGTAGAAGGGACTTGCCTTCCACCTATGAGCCTTGTAAATCTCATCTCAGGATGAGACTTTGGACTTCAGACTTTTGAGTTAATGCTGAAATGAGTTAAGACTTTGGGGGACTGCTGGGAAGGCATGATTGATTTTGAAATGTGAAGACCTCAGTTTTGGGAGGGGCCAGGGGCAGAATGATATGGTTTGGTTCTATAACCTCTGTGGCCCCATCCAAATCTCATCTTGAATTGTCCTCCCATAATTCCCATGTACTATGAGAGGGACCTCGTAGAAGATAATTGACTCATGGAGGAGGTTTCCCCCGTATTGTTCTTGGGGTAGTGAATAAGTCTCATGAGATCTGGTGATTTGATAAGGGGAAACTCATTTTGCTTGGCTCTTATTTTCTCTCTTGCCACTGCCATGTGAGATGTGCCTTTCACCTTGTGCCGTCATTGTGAGGCCTGAGCAACTTTATGGAAATGTAAGTCTAATAAACCTCTTTAATTTGTAAATTGCTCACTCTTAGGTATGTCTTTATCAGCAACATGAAAATGGACTAATACAGGTTGCTTCTTAATCTTAGCTATTGTAAACAGTGCTGCAATAAACATAGGAGTGCAGATATCTCTTTGATATACTAATTTCCTTTCTTTTGGGTATATACCCAGTAGTGGGATTCTGGATCATATGGTAGCTCAATTTTTAGTCTTTTGAAAAACTTTCAAACTCTTCTCCATAGTGATTGTACTAGTTTACATTCCCACCAACAGTGTACAAGTGTTCCCTTTTGTTCACATTCTTGCCAGCATTTGTTATTGCCTGTTTTTTCAATAAAAGCCATTTTAACTGGGGTGAGATGATACCTCATTGTAGTGTTTATGTGCATTTCTCTGATGATCAACAATGTTGAGCACATTTTAATGTGGCTGTGTGCAATTTGTATGTCTTTGGAGAAATGTCTATTCAAATCTTTTGCCCATCTTTTGATTGAATTATTATATTTTTCCTATAGAGTTGAGTTCCTTATATATTCTGATTATTAATCCCTTGTCAGATGGGTAGTTTGAAAATATTTTTCTTCCATTCTGTGGATTATCTCTTTACTTTTTTTCACTGTACTCTTTGCTGTGCAAATGTTTTTTAACTTGATATGATCCCATTTGTCCAACAGGCTTTGGTTGTCTGTGCTTGTGGGGTATTGTTCAAGAAATTTTTGCCCAGGCCAATGTCCTGGAGACTCTACCCAGTGTTGTGTTACAGTAGTTTCATGGTTTAAGGTCTTAGATTTAAGTCTTTAATCCATTTTTATTGATTTTTGTATATGGTAGGAAAAAAGGGGACTAATTTCATTTTTCTGCATGGGGATATCCATTTTTCCCAGCATCTTTTATTGAAGAGACTGTCTTTTCTCCAGTGTATGTTCTTAGCACCTAAGGTGTGTGGGTTTGTTTCTGGATTCTCTATTTTGTTCCATTGCTCTATGCCAGTTTTTATGCCAGTGCCATGCTGTTTGGATTACTATAGCTCTGCAGTATAATTCGAAGTCAGATAATGTACTTTCTCTAGTTTTGTTCTTTTTGCTTAGCATAGCTTTGTCCGTTCTGGGTTTTGTAGTTCCATATAAATTTCAGAATTGTTTTTTCTATTTCTGTGAAGAATATCATTGATATTTTGATAGGGATTGCATTCACTCTGTAGATTGCTTTGGGTAGTATGGGCATTTTAACAATATTAATTCTTCCAATCTATCAACATGGAACATTTTTTCATTTTTTGATGTCCTCTTCAGTTTCTTGTGTTTTATAGTTTTCATTGTAGGTATCTTTTACTTTTTTGGTTAATGCCTAGGTAGTTAATCTTATATGTGGATATTGTAAATGGGATTACTTTTTAATTTTCTTCACACTGTTCACTATTGACATATAGACATGCTACCAATTTTTGATTTTGTATCCTGTAGCTTCAATGAATTTGTTTTTTAGCTCTAATAGTTTTTTGGTGGAATCTTCAGGTCTTTCCAAATATAAGATCATATCATCTGCAAACAAGAATAATTTAACTTCTTCCTTTCCTATTCGTATACACTTAATATCTTTCTGTTGTTTGATTCCTCTAGCTAGGACAACCAGTACTATGCTGAATAACAGTAGTGACAATGAGCATCCTTTGCTGTGTTCCAGATCTTAGCGGAAAGGCTTTCATTTTTTTCCCACTGAGTATGATACTAGGAGCAGGTCTGTCGTATATGGCCTTTTATTATGTTGAGATATATTCCTTCTATCTCCAGTTTTCTGAGAGTTTTTATGATAAAGGGATATTGAATTTTATCAAATGCTTTTTCATCATCAATTAAAATAATCGTATAGCTTGTGTCCTTCATTCTGTTGATATACTGTGTCACATATTGATTTGTGTATGTTGAGCCATCCTTGCATCCTGAGGATAAATCCCATTTGGTCATGATAAATGAACTTTCTAATGTATTGTCAAATTCAGTTTGTTACTATTTTGTTGAGGATTTTTGCATTAATATGTATCACATATATTGACCTGTACCTTCTTTCTTTCTTTCTTTCTTTCTTTCTTTCTTTCTTTCTTTCTTTC